>NC_089723.1:19637521-19940194 GCF_035083965.1 Branchiostoma lanceolatum | reverse complement strand
AGTTGCCCCCAACCCCCATAGTATAAGTATAGGGGACATGAAAAAAATCAATGTCTGACCAAGAAGTTTCAAACTTTACTTTTAGGTTGATAGGGGCACCTGGTAGGTACTTGTGAAAACTGAAGACCGCAATATTATCTTGTTCATGGTTACAGGAGTTATAGGTGACCAAAGTTGCCCCCCCACCCCCATAGTATAAGTATAGGGACATGAAAAAAAATCAATGGTCTGACCAAGAAGTTTCAAACTTTACTTTTAGTTGATAGGGCACCTGGTAGGTACTTGAAAACTGAAGACCGGAATATTATCTTGTTCATGGTTACAGGAGTTATAGGTGACCAAAGTTGCCCCCCACCCCCATAGTATAAGTATAGGGACATGAAAAAAATCAATGTCTGACCAAGAAGTTTCAAACTTTACTTTAGTTGATAGGGCACCTGTAGGTACTTGAAACTGAAGACCGCAATATTATCTTGTTCATGGTTACAGAGTTATAGGTGACCAAAGTTGCCCCCCACCCCCATAGTATAAGTATAGGGACATGAAAAAATCAATGTCTGACCAAGAAGTTTCAAACTTTACTTTAGTTGATAGGGCACCTGGTAGGTACTTGAAAACTGAAGACCGCAATATTATCTTGTTCATGGTTACAGAGTTATAGGTGACCAAAGTTGCCCCCCACCCCCATAGTATAAGTATAGGGACATGAAAAAATCAATGTCTGACCAAGAAGTTTCAAACTTTACTTTTAGTTGATAGGGCACCTGGTAGGTACTTGAAAACTGAAGACCGAATATTATCTTGTCATGGTTACAGAGTTATAGGTGACCAAAGTTGCCCCCCACCCCCATAGTATAAGTATAGGGACATGAAAAAATCAATGTCTGACCAAGAAGTTTCAACTTTACTTTTAGTTGATAGGGCACCTGGTAGGTACTTGAAAACTGAAGCCGCAATATTATCTTGTTCATGGTTACAGAGTTATAGGTGACCAAAGTTGCCCCCCACCCCATAGTATAAGTATCAAGTATAGGGACATGAAAAAAATCAATGTCTGACCAAGAAGGTTTCAAACTTTACTTTTAGTTGATAGGGCACCTGGTAGGTACTTGAAAACTGAAGACCGCAATATTATCTTGTTCATGGTTACAGAGTTATAGGTGACCAAAGTTGCCCCCCCACCCCCATAGTATAAGTATAGGACATGAAAAAAATCAATGTCTGACCAAGAAGTTTCAAACTTTACTTTTAGTTGATAGGGCACCTGGTAGGTACTTGAAAACTGAAGACCGCAATATTATCTTGTTCATGGTTACAGAGTTATAGGTGACCAAAGTTGCCCCCCAACCCCCATAGTATAAGTATAGGGACATGAAAAAAATCAATGTCTGACCAAGAAGTTTCAAACTTTACTTTTAGTTGATAGGGCACCTGGTAGGTACTTGAAAACTGAAGACCGCAATATTATCTTGTTCATGGTTACAGAGTTATAGGTGACCAAAGTTGCCCCCCACCCCCATAGTATAAGTATAGGGACATGAAAAAAATCAATGTCTGACCAAGAAGTTTCAAACTTTACTTTTAGTTGATAGGGGCACCTGGTAGGTACTTGAAAACTGAAGACCGCAATATTATCTTGTTCATGGTTACAGAGTTATAGGTGACCCAAAGTTGCCCCCCACCCCCATAGTATAAGTATAGGGACATGAAAAAAAATCAATGTCTGACCAAGAAGTTTCAAACTTTACTTTTAGTTGATAGGGCACCTGGTAGGTACTTGAAAACTGAAGACCGGCAATATTATCTTGTTCATGGTTACAGAGTTATAGGTGACCAAAGTTGCCCCCCCACCCCCATAGTATAAGTATAGGGACATGAAAAAAATCAATGTCTGACCAAGAAGTTTCAAACTTTACTTTTAGTTGATAGGGCACCTGGTAGGTACTTGAAAACTGAAGACCGCAATATTATCTTGTTCATGGTTACAGAGTTATAGGTGACCAAAGTTGCCCCCCGACCCCCATAGTATAAGTATAGGGACATGAAAAAAATCAATGTCTGACCAAGAAGTTTCAAACTTTACTTTTAGTTGATAGGGCACCTGGTAGGTACTTGAAAACTGAAGACCGCAATATTATCTTGTTCATGGTTACAGAGTTATAGGTGACCAAAGTTGCCCCCCACCCCCATAGTATAAGTATAGGGACATGAAAAAATCAATGTCTGACCAAGAAGTTTCAAACTTTACTTTTAGTTGATAGGGCACCTGGTAGGTACTTGAAACTGAAGACCGCAATATTATCTTGTCATGGTTACAGAGTTATAGGTGACCAAAGTTGCCCCCCACCCCCATAGTATAAGTATAGGGACATGAAAAAAATCAATGTCTGACCAAGAAGTTTCAAACTTTACTTTTAGTTGATAGGGCACCTGGTAGGTACTTGAAAAACTGAAGACCGCAATATTATCTTGTTCATGGTTACAGAGTTATAGGTGACCAAAGTTGCCCCCCACCCCCATAGTATAAGTATAGGGACATGAAAAAAATCAATGTCTGACCCAAGAAGTTTCAAACTTTACTTTTAGTTGATAGGGCACCTGGTAGGTACTTGAAAACTGAAGACCGCAATATTATCTTGTTCATGGTTAGCAGAGTTATAGGTGACCAAAGTTGCCCCCCACCCCCATAGTATAAGTATAGGGACATGAAAAAAATCAATGTCTGACCAAGAAGTTTCAAACTTTACTTTTAGTTGATAGGGCACCTGGTAGGTACTTGAAAACTGAAGACCGCAATATTATCTTGTTCATGGTTACAGAGTTATAGGTGACCAAAGTTGCCCCCCACCCCCATAGTATAAGTATAGGGACATGAAAAAATCAATGTCTGACCAAGAAGTTTCAAACTTTACTTTTAGTATGATAGGGCACCTGGTAGGTACTTGAAAACTGAAGACCGCAATATTATCTTGTTCATGGTTACAGAGTTATAGGTGACCAAAGTTGCCCCCCACCCCCATAGTATAAGTATAGGGACATGAAAAAAATCAATGTCTGACCAAGAAGTTTCAAACTTTACTTTTAGTTGATAGGGCACCTGGTAGGTACTTGAAAACTGAAGACCGCAATATTATCTTGTTCATGGTTACAGAGTTATAGGTGACCAAAGTTGCCCCCCACCCCCATAGTATAAGTATAGGGACATGAAAAAAATCAATGTCTGACCAAGAAGTTTCAAACTTTACTTTTAGTTGATAGGGCACCTGGTAGGTACTTGAAAACTGAAGACCGCAATATTATCTTGTTCATGGTTACAGAGTTATAGGTGACCAAAGTTGCCCCCCACCCCCATAGTATAAGTATAGGGACATGAAAAAAATCAATGTCTGACCAAGAAGTTTCAAACTTTACTTTTAGTTGATAGGGCACCTGGTAGGTACTTGAAAACTGAAGACCGCAATATTATCTTGTTCATGGTTACAGAGTTATAGGTGACCAAAGTTGCCCCCCACCCCCATAGTATAAGTATAGGGACATGAAAAAAATCAATGTCTGACCAAGAAGTTTCAAACTTTACTTTTAGTTGATAGGGCACCTGGTAGGTACTTGAAAACTGAAGACCGCAATATTATCTTGTTCATGGTTACAGAGTTATAGGTGACCAAAGTTGCCCCCCACCCCCATAGTATAAGTATAGGGACATGAAAAAAATCAATGTCTGACCAAGAAGTTTCAAACTTTACTTTTAGTTGATAGGGCACCTGGTAGGTACTTGAAAACTGAAGACCGCAATATTATCTTGTTCATGGTTACAGAGTTATAGGTGACCAAAGTTGCCCCCCACCCCCATAGTATAAGTATAGGGACATGAAAAAAATCAATGTCTGACCAAGAAGTTTCAAACTTTACTTTTAGTTGATAGGGCACCTGGTAGGTACTTGAAAACTGAAGACCGCAATATTATCTTGTTCATGGTTACAGAGTTATAGGTGACCAAAGTTGCCCCCCACCCCCATAGTATAAGTATAGGGACATGAAAAAAATCAATGTCTGACCAAGAAGTTTCAAACTTTACTTTTAGTTGATAGGGCACCTGGTAGGTACTTGAAAACTGAAGACCGCAATATTATCTTGTTCATGGTTACAGAGTTATAGGTGACCAAAGTTGCCCCCCACCCCCATAGTATAAGTATAGGGACATGAAAAAAATCAATGTCTGACCAAGAAGTTTCAAACTTTACTTTTAGTTGATAGGGCACCTGGTAGGTACTTGAAAACTGAAGACCGCAATATTATCTTGTTCATGGTTACAGAGTTATAGGTGACCAAAGTTGCCCCCCACCCCCATAGTATAAGTATAGGGACATGAAAAAAATCAATGTCTGACCAAGAAGTTTCAAACTTTACTTTTAGTTGATAGGGCACCTGGTAGGTACTTGAAAACTGAAGACCGCAATATTATCTTGTTCATGGTTACAGAGTTATAGGTGACCAAAGTTGCCCCCCACCCCCATAGTATAAGTATAGGGACATGAAAAAAATCAATGTCTGACCAAGAAGTTTCAAACTTTACTTTTAGTTGATAGGGCACCTGGTAGGTACTTGAAAACTGAAGACCGCAATATTATCTTGTTCATGGTTACAGAGTTATAGGTGACCAAAGTTGCCCCCCACCCCCATAGTATAAGTATAGGGACATGAAAAAAATCAATGTCTGACCAAGAAGTTTCAAACTTTACTTTTAGTTGATAGGGCACCTGGTAGGTACTTGAAAACTGAAGACCGCAATATTATCTTGTTCATGGTTACAGAGTTATAGGTGACCAAAGTTGCCCCCCACCCCCATAGTATAAGTATAGGGACATGAAAAAAATCAATGTCTGACCAAGAAGTTTCAAACTTTACTTTTAGTTGATAGGGCACCTGGTAGGTACTTGAAAACTGAAGACCGCAATATTATCTTGTTCATGGTTACAGAGTTATAGGTGACCAAAGTTGCCCCCCACCCCCATAGTATAAGTATAGGGACATGAAAAAAATCAATGTCTGACCAAGAAGTTTCAAACTTTACTTTTAGTTGATAGGGCACCTGGTAGGTACTTGAAAACTGAAGACCGCAATATTATCTTGTTCATGGTTACAGAGTTATAGGTGACCAAAGTTGCCCCCCACCCCCATAGTATAAGTATAGGGACATGAAAAAAATCAATGTCTGACCAAGAAGTTTCAAACTTTACTTTTAGTTGATAGGGCACCTGGTAGGTACTTGAAAACTGAAGACCGCAATATTATCTTGTTCATGGTTACAGAGTTATAGGTGACCAAAGTTGCCCCCCACCCCCATAGTATAAGTATAGGGACATGAAAAAAATCAATGTCTGACCAAGAAGTTTCAAACTTTACTTTTAGTTGATAGGGCACCTGGTAGGTACTTGAAAACTGAAGACCGCAATATTATCTTGTTCATGGTTACAGAGTTATAGGTGACCAAAGTTGCCCCCCACCCCCATAGTATAAGTATAGGGACATGAAAAAAATCAATGTCTGACCAAGAAGTTTCAAACTTTACTTTTAGTTGATAGGGCACCTGGTAGGTACTTGAAAACTGAAGACCGCAATATTATCTTGTTCATGGTTACAGAGTTATAGGTGACCAAAGTTGCCCCCCACCCCCATAGTATAAGTATAGGGACATGAAAAAAATCAATGTCTGACCAAGAAGTTTCAAACTTTACTTTTAGTTGATAGGGCACCTGGTAGGTACTTGAAAACTGAAGACCGCAATATTATCTTGTTCATGGTTACAGAGTTATAGGTGACCAAAGTTGCCCCCCACCCCCATAGTATAAGTATAGGGACATGAAAAAAATCAATGTCTGACCAAGAAGTTTCAAACTTTACTTTTAGTTGATAGGGCACCTGGTAGGTACTTGAAAACTGAAGACCGCAATATTATCTTGTTCATGGTTACAGAGTTATAGGTGACCAAAGTTGCCCCCCACCCCCATAGTATAAGTATAGGGACATGAAAAAAATCAATGTCTGACCAAGAAGTTTCAAACTTTACTTTTAGTTGATAGGGCACCTGGTAGGTACTTGAAAACTGAAGACCGCAATATTATCTTGTTCATGGTTACAGAGTTATAGGTGACCAAAGTTGCCCCCCACCCCCATAGTATAAGTATAGGGACATGAAAAAAATCAATGTCTGACCAAGAAGTTTCAAACTTTACTTTTAGTTGATAGGGCACCTGGTAGGTACTTGAAAACTGAAGACCGCAATATTATCTTGTTCATGGTTACAGAGTTATAGGTGACCAAAGTTGCCCCCCACCCCCATAGTATAAGTATAGGGACATGAAAAAAATCAATGTCTGACCAAGAAGTTTCAAACTTTACTTTTAGTTGATAGGGCACCTGGTAGGTACTTGAAAACTGAAGACCGCAATATTATCTTGTTCATGGTTACAGAGTTATAGGTGACCAAAGTTGCCCCCCACCCCCATAGTATAAGTATAGGGACATGAAAAAAATCAATGTCTGACCAAGAAGTTTCAAACTTTACTTTTAGTTGATAGGGCACCTGGTAGGTACTTGAAAACTGAAGACCGCAATATTATCTTGTTCATGGTTACAGAGTTATAGGTGACCAAAGTTGCCCCCCACCCCCATAGTATAAGTATAGGGACATGAAAAAAATCAATGTCTGACCAAGAAGTTTCAAACTTTACTTTTAGTTGATAGGGCACCTGGTAGGTACTTGAAAACTGAAGACCGCAATATTATCTTGTTCATGGTTACAGAGTTATAGGTGACCAAAGTTGCCCCCCACCCCCATAGTATAAGTATAGGGACATGAAAAAAATCAATGTCTGACCAAGAAGTTTCAAACTTTACTTTTAGTTGATAGGGCACCTGGTAGGTACTTGAAAACTGAAGACCGCAATATTATCTTGTTCATGGTTACAGAGTTATAGGTGACCAAAGTTGCCCCCCACCCCCATAGTATAAGTATAGGGACATGAAAAAAATCAATGTCTGACCAAGAAGTTTCAAACTTTACTTTTAGTTGATAGGGCACCTGGTAGGTACTTGAAAACTGAAGACCGCAATATTATCTTGTTCATGGTTACAGAGTTATAGGTGACCAAAGTTGCCCCCCACCCCCATAGTATAAGTATAGGGACATGAAAAAAATCAATGTCTGACCAAGAAGTTTCAAACTTTACTTTTAGTTGATAGGGCACCTGGTAGGTACTTGAAAACTGAAGACCGCAATATTATCTTGTTCATGGTTACAGAGTTATAGGTGACCAAAGTTGCCCCCCACCCCCATAGTATAAGTATAGGGACATGAAAAAAATCAATGTCTGACCAAGAAGTTTCAAACTTTACTTTTAGTTGATAGGGCACCTGGTAGGTACTTGAAAACTGAAGACCGCAATATTATCTTGTTCATGGTTACAGAGTTATAGGTGACCAAAGTTGCCCCCCACCCCCATAGTATAAGTATAGGGACATGAAAAAAATCAATGTCTGACCAAGAAGTTTCAAACTTTACTTTTAGTTGATAGGGCACCTGGTAGGTACTTGAAAACTGAAGACCGCAATATTATCTTGTTCATGGTTACAGAGTTATAGGTGACCAAAGTTGCCCCCCACCCCCATAGTATAAGTATAGGGACATGAAAAAAATCAATGTCTGACCAAGAAGTTTCAAACTTTACTTTTAGTTGATAGGGCACCTGGTAGGTACTTGAAAACTGAAGACCGCAATATTATCTTGTTCATGGTTACAGAGTTATAGGTGACCAAAGTTGCCCCCCACCCCCATAGTATAAGTATAGGGACATGAAAAAAATCAATGTCTGACCAAGAAGTTTCAAACTTTACTTTTAGTTGATAGGGCACCTGGTAGGTACTTGAAAACTGAAGACCGCAATATTATCTTGTTCATGGTTACAGAGTTATAGGTGACCAAAGTTGCCCCCCACCCCCATAGTATAAGTATAGGGACATGAAAAAAATCAATGTCTGACCAAGAAGTTTCAAACTTTACTTTTAGTTGATAGGGCACCTGGTAGGTACTTGAAAACTGAAGACCGCAATATTATCTTGTTCATGGTTACAGAGTTATAGGTGACCAAAGTTGCCCCCCACCCCCATAGTATAAGTATAGGGACATGAAAAAAATCAATGTCTGACCAAGAAGTTTCAAACTTTACTTTTAGTTGATAGGGCACCTGGTAGGTACTTGAAAACTGAAGACCGCAATATTATCTTGTTCATGGTTACAGAGTTATAGGTGACCAAAGTTGCCCCCCACCCCCATAGTATAAGTATAGGGACATGAAAAAAATCAATGTCTGACCAAGAAGTTTCAAACTTTACTTTTAGTTGATAGGGCACCTGGTAGGTACTTGAAAACTGAAGACCGCAATATTATCTTGTTCATGGTTACAGAGTTATAGGTGACCAAAGTTGCCCCCCACCCCCATAGTATAAGTATAGGGACATGAAAAAAATCAATGTCTGACCAAGAAGTTTCAAACTTTACTTTTAGTTGATAGGGCACCTGGTAGGTACTTGAAAACTGAAGACCGCAATATTATCTTGTTCATGGTTACAGAGTTATAGGTGACCAAAGTTGCCCCCCACCCCCATAGTATAAGTATAGGGACATGAAAAAAATCAATGTCTGACCAAGAAGTTTCAAACTTTACTTTTAGTTGATAGGGCACCTGGTAGGTACTTGAAAACTGAAGACCGCAATATTATCTTGTTCATGGTTACAGAGTTATAGGTGACCAAAGTTGCCCCCCACCCCCATAGTATAAGTATAGGGACATGAAAAAAATCAATGTCTGACCAAGAAGTTTCAAACTTTACTTTTAGTTGATAGGGCACCTGGTAGGTACTTGAAAACTGAAGACCGGAATATTATCTTGTTCATGGTTACAGAGTTATAGGTGACCAAAGTTGCCCCCCACCCCCATAGTATAAGTATAGGGACATGAAAAAAATCAATGTCTGACCAAGAAGTTTCAAACTTTACTTTTAGTTGATAGGGCACCTGGTAGGTACTTGAAAACTGAAGACCGCAATATTATCTTGTTCATGGTTACAGAGTTATAGGTGACCAAAGTTGCCCCCCACCCCCATAGTATAAGTATAGGGACATGAAAAAAATCAATGTCTGACCAAGAAGTTTCAAACTTTACTTTTAGTTGATAGGGCACCTGGTAGGTACTTGAAAACTGAAGACCGCAATATTATCTTGTTCATGGTTACAGAGTTATAGGTGACCAAAGTTGCCCCCCACCCCCATAGTATAAGTATAGGGACATGAAAAAAATCAATGTCTGACCAAGAAGTTTCAAACTTTACTTTTAGTTGATAGGGCACCTGGTAGGTACTTGAAAACTGAAGACCGCAATATTATCTTGTTCATGGTTACAGAGTTATAGGTGACCAAAGTTGCCCCCCACCCCCATAGTATAAGTATAGGGACATGAAAAAAATCAATGTCTGACCAAGAAGTTTCAAACTTTACTTTTAGTTGATAGGGCACCTGGTAGGTACTTGAAAACTGAAGACCGCAATATTATCTTGTTCATGGTTACAGAGTTATAGGTGACCAAAGTTGCCCCCCACCCCCATAGTATAAGTATAGGGACATGAAAAAAATCAATGTCTGACCAAGAAGTTTCAAACTTTACTTTTAGTTGATAGGGCACCTGGTAGGTACTTGAAAACTGAAGACCGCAATATTATCTTGTTCATGGTTACAGAGTTATAGGTGACCAAAGTTGCCCCCCACCCCCATAGTATAAGTATAGGGACATGAAAAAAATCAATGTCTGACCAAGAAGTTTCAAACTTTACTTTTAGTTGATAGGGCACCTGGTAGGTACTTGAAAACTGAAGACCGCAATATTATCTTGTTCATGGTTACAGAGTTATAGGTGACCAAAGTTGCCCCCCACCCCCATAGTATAAGTATAGGGACATGAAAAAAATCAATGTCTGACCAAGAAGTTTCAAACTTTACTTTTAGTTGATAGGGCACCTGGTAGGTACTTGAAAACTGAAGACCGCAATATTATCTTGTTCATGGTTACAGAGTTATAGGTGACCAAAGTTGCCCCCCACCCCCATAGTATAAGTATAGGGACATGAAAAAAATCAATGTCTGACCAAGAAGTTTCAAACTTTACTTTTAGTTGATAGGGCACACTGAAAAGGGTATGCAAAATGCACGCAGTGCGTCTGCGCAGGTTAGATTTGCTGGCCCCTCCCCTTCCGGTCAAGGTAGCAGCACACATTATCATCGCCATGATCCCCGGAGTCTGTGACGTGTAGCGGTAAAAAAGATAGTGCGCCCTAAACCTTGAACCGTGTTTAAAAACGTTGACGTGAATGCCAGCGAGGCACGAAGTTTACTATATGGTAGTATGATAAGTGGGCTTTCAGATCGTACGAATGAGATTGTAGAATTTTTTCCATTCGGCGTATAATAAATGCGCGTGGCCTTTGCAGCTGCCTGCCTAGCCCTCTGTCAGAAAATCATCGCGCTCACACCTTCATAATCCTTCATGTGGCCGAAAATTTTACCGATTCCATTCATTGACAACACGTTTTAAGTGTTTGTAGTAAAACCATTTCTTATGATACCTAGTCTATCTGGATAAATAACATTCAAATCTAACAACTAAACCATGTAGCGAAAGAACTGGTTCCTGTTGCAGGGCTTCAAAACTCAAGCCCTGTTTGACCCTGTTTCAGGGATTCAAAACTTAAGCCCTGTTTCAGGGATTCAAAACTTAAGCCCTGTTTCAGGGATTCAAAACTTAAGCCCTGTTTCGGTCTTTCAGCGATTCAAAACTGAAGCCGCTTCCTTCGGGCGTTGATCCCGTCTTTGAAACACTATACAGATCTCAACTATCTGCCACATTGATTGCATAAAGCCAGGAGAAATTTATTTCTTGACAATCAGTTTTCAGACATCACAAGAGATCTTTTAAAGCCATGAGTGAAGTATTGTTTATAATATGGTACATAGTTCTGTCTAGTCTGTACAAAAAAAGTTCAGCTTTTAGTCGACTCAAAAACAAACGCAACAGATTGTATCCATATACATTCACACAGCCAATATTATCTTCAACATACTCAATATTCAAGTGCCTCATAACCACCCCTATGATTTATAGTGCACTCTACCATTGACATCCGCGCTCGGATCATATTACATATGACGTCACCTGGACAGTAGTTACACCGGTTTTGCGACTTGTGTAAAAACACGCTGAGGTAGGAGGTCACGAGGTGGAGCCGGTCATTTTGTTATACCGTATGGATACGGATATCGCGTCTTTAAGAATTACGTCTTGAATATATGTGTAGTACTTTGTTTGCAGAACCTGTTGAAGTTGTATTTTACCTCTGGGCTCGATTTTATCAACAGAGATCTACAAAAAGTCTCAGCAAGGAGGCCTCAGTAAATGAGAGTTTGTCTGTCGATGTGTTTTCTATATTATGTACATTTCATAGATACATCTAGCATATGTAACTGAGCGGCTTAAAACGCGGTACTACAGTGTCATTCCGCGATTGACAGACACAACACCATATGCTGACGATAGACGCTACAGACGACGATTCGAACTAAACCCGATCGCAAGTCTTTAGAGCTCGTCATTTCGACGCACGGCAGAACTCTCCCCGTAACAACGTTTTGAAACTCGGCGAGACTACAAGGGCGTTTCCTGAAACAATCATCTGATCCCAGCTTGGAGATGACCCTCCCTTGCTATTAAAGGTACGTAAACAGTTACATACGTCTCACTCTCAGACTAAGCACACTCACAAATGTATAAAATATGGGGGGGGCGACCTAGAGCTGTGATCCTCTACTTCCGGGATGCTAAAAATAGTTTATCTTCAAGCAGATATTGGGAGGTATCCTCATGTGTCTATATTGAAAAACATATGCATTGAGATTACGTTTTGATAATGTTCGATCCTTCTGGTTCAACGGCCACGTCGCGGTAACCCGACACCCGATGTGTAGGTTTCCTTCCTAGGAGGTGTTTGTATATTTGCGTTGTGGTTCGCCAAGGCTGTTGTTACAAGTGCTGATGAATTATTCATGACAATAGACTCCTATCAACAATCGTTGTCCTGACATGAGGTTTGTTCAAGTGGACGCCTCAACATAGAGGCGTTTTGTCGGCCGTTCAATTTTTTTCGTGTATTTTGGTCTATGTATAATATTCCTAACAACAAAAACTTTCAAAATACAAAGGCCGACAAGAACGCCCCAAAAGACGCCCATTACATGCCGGAGCCTGACTTCACTTCTGATATTAAGTACTGTTCTTTTGATGATGTCGGAGAGATTACATGTAGGTCAAAGGTTTTAAACAAATTCAGACGGCATGTTTATGTTAAAAGACGGTCGTAATGATTTAGTAAAGGCAGCAACGAGCATTCCTGGGCACTGAACATCCTACCCAAACAACCCAGCATTGATATGACTGGGGACTAATATCACGATCGTGTATTTCTGCACTTTATGAAGTCCGTCCGGCTGTTGTCTGTAACTGATATCTAACAAGCGCGGAAAGAAAAAAAAGCTTGACATGGAAACCTAATTTGTTGACCTTCCATCCATACTAGTGTATCAGAGGCGTCAACGCCCGACAACGGCCCCACATAGTCTGTTGTCTCTAGGGATGACCCTACCTGTTACATGTCACTATTGAGTAATGTGCATATCACTTTGCTGCGAAATAAACTTTGTTCATTAAATGCTAGTTATGCAATTTAGAATCCAATTTCGGCATGATCAATAAAGAAAGTTTATGAATCCGCCGAGGACCTTATTTGCATACTCAATGGCAAGCGTTTATGATACGTCACTCGAAAATGTTGATATCATTTCGCAAAGGTATGAGGTCGTGAAAATCTACTTGTGCATGTCGCTGTGCTGCTAAAAAAAATCATGTCTCCCCGGGCGACTCGCCTCCCGGCTCCCAAATACACTTTCTCATTGGTCGGTCAAACGCAATATCCAAGCAGTTGTTGGGAGGCAAAATCGTGACACGCTAGCTTCTCGTTTCTGTTTCAAGGACATGCATACCGAGGGAAACAGTTTGTAACAGAAATAGGGAGCTAGAAAAACAACATGATTTTGCCTCCCAACATCTGCTTGAAGATTAGGTCAAACGGTTAAGGTCGTACTCCTCCCGTAGCCAACTGCCGTCACATTTTGTCAGAGTGTTGGTAGGATCTATTTCAATTGTGAAGGTTACGTACGCAATCGCCCCTCCACAATATTCCAAACACCCTAATAAATTTAGCTACTCCCGGCTGACGACGTGACTCGGTTTGCATATCTGTCCTTACTCACACCAAGCGGCAACCAAGTCATCCGTGCACGTCATCCGTTTCAACCAACCGTGATTTAGCAGTATCTGTTTTACAACTGATAGCGGTGACAGTGATCTACACATGGACGTGGTGGTAAGGTGGTAGAAGTTGACCGATATAGCTCTGTTCTGCACTATGGTGACTTCAAGCTTGAGCTCTTTTGACCATCATATAAGACCGACTTGGAAAGCTGATGCCATCGTCTGTTGTCGGCCATAGCTGGAAAAATCCCAATGTTTACCTCAACTGTCACCGTCACAGTTGACTACACTAAAGACTTGCCTTTGATACTTGCCCATCTAGGAGGTGACTGACGGTATGTGGCTGGAAATGGACGTTAAACACAGAACTCCCCGGTCCCGCACCTCCAGCATGGGCAGCGACGAGGACGACGGTAAGGACAGAACTAGTGATGGCGGCCTCTGTGTATTGTCATGTAAATCAGTAACTAAATTGATCAATGACGAGGTTGGGGATTTAATTATCACTTGGGAGGATTGAATTTTAGGCAGTGATACTTTTCATTTGTTAAAGAATTAATACATCTGTATAAACGATAAGACAACCATTTAGTGCCTGCCTTGGATGCCTGTCCTTCATTATCTAAAGAAAACTTTCATATTTAACCCATGATCATCAAATTGAAGCTAGATGATTGAAATTTCTCAGTTATGCGTTGTCTATGTACTTTCTTTCGCCAACCCAACGAAACTGTTGTTACAAAGAGTCCCGGCAGCCCCTGTTGGTAAATGATGACACCGAGGACCCGGGCGTGGTGGATGCGGACAGCATGCGGTTCTTCACCGTAGAGGACGCCGTAGAGTGGGTGGGCTTCGGCCGCTTCCAGGTCATGATCATCTTCTTCGAAGGCGCCTTTTCCGTGAGTATAGAGATTTACACGGCTTTTATTTCTACCTTAGGCCATACTGATTTGATTATATGGATGACACCCCAAAACTGATGCGAGCATGCGAAGAAAAGAAAAGAGTTGGAAAAGAAAGTCGGCTTCTTTATTATTAGTGATTAGGAAGGTTGAACAAATGACTGAACACCCAGGCCATGGCATATTAAACAATGATTTTAGAAAGTTTTGTAAAATTGTATGAATTCATCTTAAGGCTACGGTTATCACCCGAGCTAATGCATCATACCTATATAGCTAGTGTATTCATTTATCAAAGCTTTACCGAAAGATAGTAACAGGAAAGTACGACTTTCCTCTACTCGACCGACACCTAGTGTAGAGTGCAAGTATTTATAGAATTTGCAGATAACATCATAATTGTGTTGTTGTTTCCAGATATCGAACGCCATGGCGGTGATGATGATTGCCGTCCTGGCTCCCGTCCTGCGATGTGAATGGTGGCTGGAGAACTGGCAGGTGGCGCTTTTCACAACGGTAGGTTTGCGGTTATAGATATACTTCTAAGTATTTAACCCTTACACACAACAAAAAAGTTTTCTATTTTTTGGAGCTTTTGAGACGCATTCTGTCTCTTCTTCAACCCGGTGCATGAGTCAGATCTCGTCTTGTTGGAGTCTCTCGTTACAATTACTTGAGTAATGATGTTGACTATCACGCGACAATTGACAACTACATACAGTCTTGAGAAAGTGACGTCCCCTGTCCATGCTTAAAGTGTTATACGTTTACAAACAGCGCGAACGCTTGATAGAAGTCTGATTTTAGTGTAAGCCCCAGTGGTAGGCACAGCTACTCTGCCACATTGCATCGAGACTTAATTCTGGTAAGATCCTTGTCTGACTAGTTTGACTGTCTGCCAGATGCGACAGAATCGCGATCTATACTCCACCTTAATCATGAATTTGTCGATTTTATCCCAATCTAGATGATGTTTGCGGGGATGTTGGTCTTTAGCGTTCCGTTCGGCTCTGTGGCAGACACGTACGGCAGATGGCCGGTATGGACTAGTTCTGTTGTTTATCTGTTTTTTTTTGTGTGTGTTTTTTTTGTAACGTTGAGGATAGCTGAGACAAGTGAAAACTGTGGTAAGCGACTCTAAACCAAGATGTTGTGAGTTCGGATCTGTTGTCACTCACCCGACGTGCACGCTACTGGAGAGGGTCGCAATCAGCCTTAGGATGGGACGCCAGGTGGTCCACTGTTCATTGTGCTGTGTACTTGCGTACGAAAAGAGTTTGGGGAGTTTCCCCGTTGCAATGAAACTATAAATACTGTACACACAGTGTCTGTCTTCTCTGTCATGACCAGTGCAAGAATATTATTCTTCAGTGAGGTAATCGTTTTCACTTTCTGCACTCTCCTAGGCTCTGTGGATGGTGGCTTTTGGGATGCTTTGTTTCAACCTCTTGACGGCGTTCAGTCCCAATTACTACTGGGTGGTCATACTGAGGACCATGTTGGGTGTGACGTTTGCCGGTGCGCCGCAAATGTAAGTACGGCTGCAAAACGTCGTAAAATGGCGTTCATGTTACCTCTAGCTCTGTAATACTAGTATATGATACCGGAAGAGGAATGGAAAACGATGAACGAGTGAGATTTTTCACAATAAAATCCTACTTTTCACGTGTTTGGTGTCTTTTGACCATCTTTACCGTTCTTTGTCATGTGTATATGCAATATAAATTGAATGCGCGATAAAGCTGTGAAGGTAAGGTGTAATGTATACTAGTATCACCAGCAGCACATTCTAGCTTGTAAAGATTTTTTACGTATTTGCAGCATATGCTTGATATTTCCATTTCAGGGATACATTGTTGTTGGAATTCATGCCGTCCAAGTACAGAGCGAAGGCCTACCTGATCTACGCCGTATGTAAACACTTCAAGATTTCTGAGTTTCAATTTCCACATTTCGTCTACAATGAGTGAACAGGAACAATCATGATATGTGACTATGACTATGTGTCATGCATATTTTAACCGTTGGACAATATATTTGTAGTTCTTTGAATGTTTTAAATGTTATCAGATTCTACTCTTTGTCCTGTTCATTGCTGTATGAATTGACACGAATTGTTTTTGCAGGTTTTTTGGTCTTTAGGTGGAACGGGTGCCATTCTGTTAGCGTACGCGGTGGTACCTAGGCTAGGGTGGCGCTATCTCATAGTGTTCTCCTGCATTCCAGCATTTTTCGTCCTCGTATTTTTCAAGGTAAGTTACCCCAGCGTAGACTCTATAGTGGGGAATTGACTATACCGCATTTGTTCTTCGATGACCTCAAAGATCTGGCTTTTAGGATTTCAAGTTCTAAAACAGCAACCTGAAATGTATTGCCTTAAGGTGTCGTGATACGCATGCGTCCATTTAAATCCATTGTCTGTCCATACTGTAGAAAAGCAAGGTTTAGGCCGGTGTGGTTAAACAAACATGTATCAGTAGCGTCCTACATGTGGTGATATGCATAGACATGTCCTTTCGGATGGTGACGTAACTCCGGCGGCCCTGTGTATGAACCCAAACCATTGTACGGAAGAACCCTAGACATTATCGAGAAGAGTAGGGGTGACCGGGTGTGATAAAAACGCGAGCCGCAGCGAAGCCACATTGCAATAGCTACTTGAAAAGGTCATCTTAATTGAGGATGACTGATTTACTTTATTTATTTACTTTTTCTTCCTGGCATTGCCATTTTTTGCTGACCACTGCTCTCTGATTGCTGTCGTTTCGTAATAACTTCCGTTTCCTCACTAGCTATGGCCATGAATTGTACTGGTTATATGCCATATGGTATGGTTTCTTGTAATCGTTTATATTACTTTACTTCCAGGCGCTACCCGAGTCAGTCCGCTACTATATGGCGGCCGGAAAAAGAATCAAAGCCCTCCAGGTACTGGAGAGGATGGCGAGGCTCAACAGGACAACCCTTCCTCCAGGAAAACTTGTAAAGTCATCTGAGGTCAGCATATTTCAAAACTCTTAGACAGTATCTCCAAGTAGGTACGCGAAAGGAGTAGGGGAAACCACACAGCGCCACAAAAACGTGCAATGCGTTACGTCTGCTTGAAGATTGGCTACACCATTTGTTTTAACTTATAATTATAAACTAGCCTGTGATTGTTGATTTTGATACCTTCATGTGCGTCAAATATAGAAGAACTGTCTCGCTATATGCCCGCGGCTAGCAAATCCTGACGTACATGTAATCGACATCATTTTTTGTTTTCCTTTGAATGATAGGCGCCTCGAGGTACGATGAAAGAACTGTTCAAAAGAAAACATCTACGCACCTTGATACAGGACATCATACTATGGTAAAGCTTGAAAATCATTAGATACGCTACATTTTGTATCAGTGATGTCTGATGCAAGCAATAATTCCTCACAGTCAAACGGCCTATAACAGCTATTCCATGTCGTCTTGAACGTAAACTGTCATTCTTGTGGCTCCCGACAGCCTCACCAACACCCGTGTTGTTCTCTCTTCTACAATGTACATCCTTGTTTCACATTTCTCCCTCATCAGAATTACTTTAATCATTTTGAAATTATAAAACTACGATTGCAGTTCTCCATTTAGCGGCTAGGAAGGAATGTTAGATATACATGATATCTTTTGACAGTATTGTAACTGCTTGAATAATTTTTGATATACCTGTCCTATGTCCAGGTGCGGCGCAGGCGCACTGTACTATGGTATCGTTCTTGTCAGCTCGGAGATCATGGAGAGTAAAGCGTCCTGCACAGGTTATTATTGTTATAACATTTCACACACTGGTTATTAATTATCATGATATATCATGGGGAGTAAAGCGTCCTGCACAGGTTATTATTGTTATAACGTTTCACACACTGGTACTTATTTGATAGCTCACGTGATTATGTGAACATCATTATATGAACATCAAGTCTTTGTGCAATTTATATTTTACGATGAATCAGAAATTGGCGGTTTGTTTCCATATGGAAGGGACTTTTCAGTGGTATACACGGTCAGGGCTTAGAGACTTTCCATCACCAGTTACACCCCATCCACTCGGGCGGCAACCTCACTGTGACCCCGCTGCGACCGAGTAATTTGACAGAGGGTTCGCAACGAATTTCCTAGATTAAAAAGAAATTAATATTTTTACGCTTTGTGTGTTTTGTTATCTTTTCGGTCATACTTTTAAATTTCACACAATATTTCATTTCATTTTATTTATACAGGGCAAATACAACTCAGGCTGTGAAGCCTGTTTTTCAGGTATCCTTGATATTACATTTAAAAAAAACACAACTACGACATAGTACACCGTAACAATAATAATCCATCAATAGAAACCATGTCACATACAATACAGATGTCAATTTCCGCCGGGATTGCCATTCTTAAAGTTTAACTCCAATTAGGTCGCAGCGAGCTCGTCGTCTAGTGGAAAGGGGGCCTTAGTCTACAAAGACCTCGCCAAGGTTTTAGACCTAACCAGTGCATGACACATCTCTTGCAGGTTCAGCTGTCCCCGGCTCCTCTGACGCCATCCCCTGCTCCTGTAAACCCCTCACCAGTAAAGACTACATCTCTATGATCGTCTCCACCTACGGGGAATTCATCCGTGAGAAATTATATTATCTTCGTATTTCTTGAAATTCTCGACAAAACCAAATCATCCAAAGAATCATATCTGGTGACTTCTTAATCTTGTATTTCATAAGTTCCTTTATATTGAAGATAAAGCACATAGTATATTTCTTGCTTCCAAATACATGTGGTAGCTTAACGAATGTGCATAGAAACTGGGTAACATGGCCTTTCATTTCCGATGGAGTTCGAGCAATCAATCCTTGAAATGAAGTTTGAAACTAATACTTTTGTCTAAGGTGAATGAAGTTTGATGATGTTCTTCATTGTTAGCTTGATATTTTTACCACAGAAATACCGATCAACCTTTTCCTGGTGGATCTAATTGGCCGGAAGCTGACCATGACGTTGAACCTGGCCCTGGTGTGTGCGTTCTTCTTGCTGCTGAACTTGTGCGTCTCCACCGCCTGGACCACGTTCTTCCTGTTCGGTGTTCGCGCCTTCATCAGCGGAACCTTCGGCATGGTGTACCTCTACACAGCTGAGGTGATACAGCTGCTAACGTTACTAGTTTACCAGTACTGATTCTGATATATGAGGTGGTGGAGAATGCAGATCGTATTTGCATTAGGCATCCTTCGCAGAACGTTAACGAGCGCATGCATATTTGGGGCGGGGGGGAGCGCTGATTCGCGATTTTCAACGATAGGACAGGTCCTCTAATACCAGGGAATATCGTTTACGCACGCCTACAAAATCATTAGCCCACCGCCCGGTGCTACTGGCCAAAGACTGTAGATTCCAATTGTTAATGATATTGGATGACATGTAACTCTATCATTAACTGACGCCTTTTCATTATGTGGTGGACCCTTTTTGCGTATTCCTCAAAGCCGACTGTCCAAACCTGGTGTAGCGAGAGGAATTCGAAGTTGACATTTTAATCTGATGTGTTTTCAGTACTTCCCCACCAATGTACGAGCTCTCGCTATCGGGACATGCAGCACTGTCGCCAGGGTAGGAGCGATGACTACCCCCTTCATCGCGCAGGTCAGATATAAACGACTATAACTGTATCTAACGTTATATCTATATAGATATCAATAGATCCATCTATATACAAACTTTTCCTTTTCCTGTCTATCATCTTGGTTTTTGTAACTTTTAATATCTTGGAACTTTTGCATTACAACAGGTCCTGGAGACATGTGATGCTGAAAGCGTTTTTTTGTCCGTTCCAAGGGCATAATGTTATGATTTAATGCCAAGTTTGCAGAGTCCTTTTTAACAGTACAGCGAGATGCAGTATGGCCGTGGTTTTGATAAGGCACATATATAATGTTCCTGATATCTATTTGCATGTTTTACAATGTTTGATGTCCTCAGGTCTTGCTGAACTACTCCTTGTCTATGGCTCTGTACGTGTACGGAGGACTGGCCGGCTTCTGCTGTCTGGTGGCCTTGTTACTGCCACAGGACACCATGGGCAGGAAACTACAGGTATCTTTGTACTGCATTCATGATCCACTCATCTTCTTGTGACTTTATGGTACCTTAAACCATGGCATGTGGTTCAAGTACACAAACATATGTTTTATTCTAAACCAACCTATCGTCTAACTTATGGCTTGATATCTGTCAGTGTAAGATTACATCCTATCTCTATCTCAAATGCATTTGAATTGTGTTGCATGAAGTGATTCCTTATAATCTGTTCTATGTTATGCCAGGACGATGTACAGGTGGTTTCCACAGACACCCAGCAGCGCAGAGAAGAGGCTGCCTGATGGACCATGTGTTGGTGGCTGTTCAGTTATTGATGGAGGAGAACGATTCTGGCTAATGGTGTTAAAATTCAGTTGTACTGTATATAATAATAATGAAAGCTTTTAAAAGATTCAACCTTATTCCATGTTATATTTCTGTACACATATTGATGCACATTAAAACAGCTATACAGATGACTTTTGCATTATTGTATGTTCTAAAAGTCTCAGGGAAAAGCAGACATATTTTATTTGTAAAAATTGCTGGTAGAAATAAGGTTGGTAAAGATGGCAGCTCAAAGGGAATGAATGCACAGCACAGGAGTGCATAATGTACATATGAAAATATCACATATCATCATAATGGTGGGTACATGATTTCCAAGCAAATGTCATGGAGAATAGCAACAGCTTGCCATGATGTGCCTCTAAGCACAGGAGGACCAAAGTTATGGGGCATCATTTTGACACAACAGGCAAGATTAAATCAAGGTATGAAAACAATTGTCTGACAGTCTGTTCATTTGTTGTGTGTGTTGCTTCTATCAGTTCTATGGTTGTTTTGAGCACATTTCTTGGCATGTTCCCTAGTGATGCCTTACGCCAGTCAAACCAAGTCTTAATATGTACAGAAACTGTTTAACACTTCAAATCATTCATTTGTACATATCATCTAGACCTCCTCCCCCTCCCCAAAGTTCTCCAGATCATCCGCAGGGTTTTCCTGCACCAAGACTTCCCTGTTCTCATACGTCCAGAAACCATTCAGGTCGATCAGAATGTTTGTGACTGTCTCTCCCTGACTGCTGTTGATCAGATCCTGTAGCGTGATCTTCAGCGGATCTGCCGGCTTCACCATGTCAAAAATCTCGTCCTTCACATCCTCAAACGAGACGGGCTCCTGACCGTGGATCTTCATCTGTTCCTGGATGGCTCGGAAGAAAGTGTTCAGGGCAAAAATGTTGAGGTAGTTGCGATTCTGGATATCAAGGAGGCGGAAGATGTACTGCAGAGCTTGAGGTTCCTTCCGATTCTCCATGGCCAGGACAAAGTCCAGATACGTCTTGTAGTCCATTTCACCGTCGTACGTGAGACATTCTTGGAAGACTCGATTGAGGAAGACAGGAGTTAGGGTGCCGGTGCCATAGCGGGAGAGCTCCTCCTTACTCAACATTCCGTTGTGGTCCTTTAAGATGGGACAATTAAACAACTTATGTTGACAGAAATGCATCATAGTGAATACAGCAGTGACATGCATGTATAGATAATGAGATCAAGAAACATCTACAATTACAAGTGCTTATTTTACCTGCTTGTGAGATAGAGCGTAAACGGTATGAAGGCCATCTAAGAAACTGCTGAGCCTGTCTACCAGGTTGAGGTATTGCTCAGACACACTCATAGAGCATACACATTATACATTCATAACATATAATACACCCTCACCTTGTCCAGGTTAAGGTACTGCCCATAGACACGTAGTGCTGAAGGTGCTGAGAACCAGTTGGATTCCTGCATCTCCTTGGACAGGTCCTCATCTCGTAACTCCAGCAGGTCATCCAGGAAACTGCAGGCTAGGATGTCCTAAATAACATCATTCATACATGGTAAATTCTTGTAAATTCATTTGTTTGATGTAGCATACTAACATGTCTTCATACCAGAAGTTTCAAAAACTTGACAGGCAATCTGGCTGTTCTAGAGGACAAATGCTTCTGTTTTCGATTTCAATCCTTTATGAAGCAAATTTGTTTAGTGTAGGGCTGAATTCTAAAAGCGAAAACCAGATTTACAACAGGGAGAAGTGCTGAGTTATACAGAGTTTCCTGTTACTGCTATATATAAAGACTATGGAATCAGGGGGACAGTAAACTGACCTGGATCTTAATACGGCCTGTCCTGAGGGGATCCAGGAAGAAGAAGAACTTCCTGACAGCCGTGCAGACGTAGAAGGAGTAGAAGGATTTCTCCAGCCCATCCAGCTGGGGCAGGGTCGGGATCAGCTCCAGGATGTAGTTCTCCAGGTCTGCTTCCTTCAGATAGCCCTGGCCAGCCACATCGTACAGGCTCAGGCCAATCCTAGTCTGGTGCAGCCACACCTGGGGGTAGAAGCATGGTACATGTATGATGTAGTTTGTACAACAACAGCTGCTCCTGATAGCCTTGTCCAGCCACATCATAATACAGGCTCAGGCCGATCCTACTACTCTCACCTCTCAAATAGAAGTACCCCCTGGAATAGAAGTACCCCCCGGACAAATCTTCAAAATCTAATATAAGTACCCCCTGAAATAAAAGTACCCCCCGGAAAATTTCGAAATTGACAGTCGAGGTAAACTGCGTCCATACAACTGTCCTAGGGAAATAAGATTAAGCAGGTAGGTTGCATCTATTCAATTATGCCTGAGGACCATACATGTACCTATCAAGTATAAGAATATTGAACATAAAAACTGTACATATAGCTGCGAATTGTTCAAATCATGATGATCTCCCTCGCCACTTCGCAAAATATGATAATAATTTTCAAAATTGGGCATAGGTTCCCCGCTATGACCCCTATTAAACCGGGGGCCAACGGTGCTTTCAAATTCAACAAGTGAAAATGTATACATGATACATGTATTTTCTACTTGGAACTTGAAGCAAGTGATCAAGGAAAATTGTTGTACATGGATATCATTATCATTTTAATATTATTTGTGCCCTTGGGAAAAGCACTTAACACATATTCCCCATGTCCTAAGCCCTACAGTAGGGTTTGGGTTGGCGTTAGGAAGTGCATCAAGACGTAAAAACTCTTGATAAAAAAAAAGCCTTGCACTTGATGAGGAGTTCATGTGCATCCATGTGCAAGCACATCCAACCCACATGTGATGGGGAATAAGAGACGTTACATTGGAGAGAGACAGATTCCTTGCCATAATCCTGCCTCACCTTCCTCATCACGTAGTTGAAGAACTGCATAATGGAGATCCTGCCGTATGGATCCTTCTGCAGCAGCTTAGCAAACACTGTGGCCGTGAAGTACGTCTTACACTTGGGCCCTGCCTCCTGGGACACCTGGGACAATAAAGTATGGGGTAAAAACACTCAGTGTCCTCCATTTACAACTAATAGTTTTCCTCTTCTATTGTCCATTCGTACCATCAGTAAGTTACATGTAAGTATTGTTTCAGAAAACAACATTTTCTAAACAGTTAAAGCATAAGACTTTGTGTCACTTAGAAAGTTGAGTAGCTTGCAAAGATTTCAAACATGTTGGTAGTCTGGAAATACCTTGAGGAAGTCCTCATAGTTGATCATCTTCTCATCTCCCATGAGTGGAGGTGTGTGGTGCTTATCCAGGAGGAACCACAGGCTCTGTAGCTCATCATTGTCTAACAGCTGTCTACTCCTTCTCTGGAGGAATACCTAAAGACAGCAACAAACAACAGCGTCATCATCAATATCCTCATCCTCAACCACAATGCAGTAAATTGCTTATTGCTTGTAGTACAGAACAGTTTCTGAAGCTTGCTATCGTCTACCAATAGTCAGCATTTTATCTGGGGTTCCTATATGTCGAACTTAAATACTTTTTCATTATAGACGTTGTTCAATTTAATTTGTAGTCGAACAACAACAATCCATTGCTATATAAGGAGCTGATAACCACGTTGTAGACTATAGATAACTTACTGCTCTAGATTCTTCCCTCAGCTTCTGCTGCAGAACTTCATCTTCTGCTGGCAACTTGAAGTAGAACTTGGGGATAGACTTAAAACTCTCATGCTGAAAAATAGAATGGCACAATTGGTTAAAAAAACATAGCTTTGCAATTCATTTTCATACAAACTTTTTCTAGACAACCTTCTAGTAAATGAATTGACAGGAATTACTACTGATTTCAAAAGACAGCAAGTATACTAGTAGAATATTCTAGATCTAGATGGTAATTGACAAATATCGTGAAACTAAAGGCTAGGTTCAGTCTTGAGGACACTGTCAACATAATTCAAGTTGAAGAAAGAAAAAAAGGTGCACTTCAGATCACAGAAAATTAGCACCTACTTGTTAGAAGAAGTAAGACCTCATAGTTCATTCACATGCCCGGCCCCTTTACTGTCAGTATGGGTTTACTTCAAGAAAAGCAAACAACCCAAAACAAAACACTCACTCAAACCAAGGAGGTTTAAATTCTATACCTCCTTGCTCAAACCAACACCAACATCCACCTACTGGGAGGAGTTCTTCTGCACCTGTCATCTGGATCAACACCCTTCTTGCTGCAACTTATTAAATAATAGATAAAACCAAAACAAACAAACAAGCAAACAAACCACACACTTCCAAACGTCCACAAACACCCACCTGTTGTGAGGAGTTAGCCCCTACCTGACGGTTGGGTTGGACACCCTTCCACTGACAGTACAACTCTGTAAACAGCTGCGTCTCCTCTGCATGCTTCTCCTCTTCTGATCTCGTTGGCTTCCCAGCAACATGGGCCTTCAGAGCTTTCTTCCAGTCCATCTTCAACAAACCAAAGAAGTTATATTTTGAGTGAAAATGATGCCTGTGGTAAACTTCTGTTCACAGATTCAAGTATAATATGCAAGTGCCTTCCAGATCTGTTTGAATTTATCAATAATGGGCTGCAGCAAGTAAGCAGGAGGGGGCAACTGGTTACCGATGCTACTTGAAACGTCTGACCGTTTCCAAAATCATATCCAGTTACATGAGTAACTACTATAATTTTGGCGTAACACTATTACCTGGATGTCTAACTTTCATCAACATACTCTAATACCTCTAATTCCACTCTATTTTCAATAGCCACTGACGTCTACTAAACTAAAGATAGCTCAATTCTAAATATAATGCAACATTATAATGTCCTTGGTTGAATAATTTCTTTTTCACTCAACTATCAAGTACTAGTATACCAATTATGATATAGGTCATAATGATCTCACAAGTCAGAGAGTACTCAATTGGTACGGTGTAGAAAAAACACTGTGCGGATCTCTTTGTCGCAAGTTTTGCGTTATTTCATTTTTCACCATTCTACTTTTTTTTCTAGCATGCAAAACTCAGCGATGCCCCCCCCCCCCCCCCCGTCACTAAAAGTCCAAAAGTATGTCAAAGATTGGTTTTGCTGTACAAATGTACCAATACCTGGTGCGATACTAATAAGAACTAAGCTCTTGCACGTACCTTAGAGCTACTACCTTTTCGATAGAGTCCTCAAACAACACACAGAGCAAGAAAATTCAGATAAAATTCGGGAATTTCGTTGAATCAGCCGCCATTTTGATTCCGTTGACAAAACACCGTGGAATAGTCCATTTGGCTAAAGGTACGTTCAAGACCATTATAAATGTTTCTGATGTAGATAATTTTGAGTTCAGATATCATTTAGAAGGTATTGCATAACAGCAGAGTATCGTATACTCTTTATTAAAGTACTTTTTTTATCAATCTTGAAAGATATAGGTTATGGACTATATATTTATACGCTATTGTCTCACCCCTACAGTTCAGTAGAATAGACTCCTCTGGCCAAAATGGCCGCAGCGGTCGAGCAAAATGGAATGGAGAAAATTTCGGACGAAATTGTGCTGCATATCCTGCAATTTCTTCCTTTAGATGATATATTAAATGTCCAGCGAGTGAGCAGGAGGTTTAGCAGAATATGCCAGGACAAAACTCTCTGGAGGTGAGGCTCTATCTCCCACAGACACACGCCTTTCATTTGTTGACTCCTGCTGTTTACATTTGTGAAGTAAAGCAGACGACGTTCCTTGCACGTTTTGGGTGGGGAGGGTACACCACAGACTCCCAAAGTCAAATTAGACCTGTTGTTTTCGATACCATTATAAATTTCGCAAAGAGGACAGATGAGAAACATTTTCCTAGCACATGATCCTCTATACAATGTAGCAATCTACTAATAGGTTCTTAAAGGGACGTATTGTAACATGAACATAAAGCAAAATTCACTGTTTTTAAAAATCTTTCTACATCATTAGTAGAATTCACCTTATTACAGTACACTTCCTCACGTATTGGTGTGACTTTGTAATGTCGTATGAACGTCTTGAAAAAATTTATATACGCTATATACACCGCCGCTTGGCCTGTCCGCCATTTTGTCCAACATTCCGACGAACCACCGAAAACACGATCGAACGCGCGACGTTCTGAAGTTTGTTCACATGCTGTGATTTTCCCATGACGCTCGAACTCTGAACGCAGCGGTCGATTCAGATTTTTCTTAGCGTTCTACGCTGGCTTATTTGCATATTAACTTGTGGGGCTGCAAGTTGATATGTAAATTAACCAGATTTTGCGCGTTTTACGTTTTTCGTCGTTTAGTAATGATGGAACTGTGATAAAATTACGGCAATATGTTGGAAATAAGTAACAAATAAGTTACAAATGTGAATCTGAATGTAGATTTTTCAAATTTTGAATATTTGTAGTTTTTGCCCACCAGATTCTACAATGCATTCTTACTGTATGTATTAAATGATTTCTTGTCTTTCAATACCCATAGGTACACAGAGTTGAGGTCTTGCTACGGGTTGTCAGACGACCTCCTCAAGGACATCATCAGTCACCAAGCAGTGAATATACAACATCTCAGTCTCCACGGTTGCTATTGGTTACACTCAACAGCCATTGAGGTGGTGTCACGGTGCGTGAACCTCCGGACACTGAACCTCTCGCACTGTCGTGTCACCACAAAATGTCTCTCCAAAATCTTATCAGCTACAAAAGAACTTCGACACCTCGCCTGGGACGTCGAGGGGGGCTTCCGGCCATCGTTTCTCAGCCAGGAATGTAAGGAGACTCTGAAGAAGTTGAAAGTTTTAAAGCAGGTCTACCCGTTCGAAGTCCACCAGGACCTGTTTGGAGTCCTGACGTTCTGTCCAGCCCTGGAAAGGATCTACTTGCTAGGCAACGTACAGCTCTCCAATGTGGCCTGCTGGACATACAATCCTCTTGAAGAAGATCAAGCTGCAGTTTCAGTACGCAATCTGAAGGAGCTTGTCTGTTACGGGTTTGAGAACTCTGAAGTGGCATCGTCTGTGTTTAACCTACTGACAGGCTCCATAAAACAGGGCGACCCCCATCCTACCCTCCGCTCCTACTGTATCAGCGGGGGTCCGTTTGTAACGTATGAGAAGGCAGTGGGAAGCTACGCACAGGCGTTTGAGCCATTCAAGATGGACTTGTTGCAGCTTGATTTGTCCTCCGGGCGCGAGGGAATATGCTCGATCTCGGACCTAGAGAAAACTAAGAACTTGCAGTTCTTGAGACTGTCGTATAACTACTGTCTCCATAGTTACGACTTGATGACAGTTTCCACAGTGTGTCAGAACCTGAGGGTGTTGAACCTGATGGGGTGCAGGTACTGCTTCAGTGTAAGTCTGTTGTGTATCATCTTTCTCTGAACAGATATTGTTAGTCAGAAAACCTGCTTTTGATAGAGCTGTCATCATTACCGGTACTTCACTTCCAAGTGTCCACTGTAGCCAAATGTACAAACCTGCAGTGTGAGTCTACTTCCAAGCACACTTCCCAGTATCTGCTTCAGCTAATGTAATCAAGTACAGAATGTTACTAGTAGCAGGAAAGTTCATCTGAGAGGTAAAATGAATTTATGAAGAATTTAACTGCTCTCCATGCAAGTAATGAAAGACTGAAGAAGACTGTCAGCAAACCAGTCAAAAATTCCAGTCACTACTTTTTGTTTGTTGGAAAGCAGTTCAATTCCTCATTAAAAAAAAACTACACAATGTATGACCACTTTGACTTCTATATCCCCAGTGTTCAGAGAGGTTTGACTGGGACCTGAGTGGTTTGGAAGCTGTAGCTGAGAACTGCCCACATCTCCACAGTCTGAACCTCAGCGGCGCTCACCACTGTAACTCATTTGGCTGCCCCAATGTCTTTCCCTCGGATGGCCTGGCAGACACCATTGCAAAGATGAAAGGTAAGATTACTGCTGTAATTTCTTTAAGTATATCTTACCTACTTTTACTTTTATGGATGATCTTGTTCCACAATGTTTCAGATACTGAGTACAGGTTTGGAGTAATCATAGTTAAACTAGCAAACATCTATGTACAACTGTATACGCAATGCAAGTGGGTCAATGGTCCTAATACTAGTACTAGTAATATACTAGTATTTTGTTAGTGCCCAAGCATTAAACATGGCAAACTTGTATTACAGACATTTATACTGCCAATCATGTTAATTCCCAGGTCTGGTGAGCCTATCCCTCCCTGCCTGTTCAGTGGGAACTTCCAAGAAGTCGAAGAAGTCAAGAATTGATCCCATGTTTCAAGGAAATGGACCCAGGCCTCAGGTACAGGATGCCTGTTTAAGGCTGTTGCACATGTTATGTGGCACTTAACTACATTTGTACAATGACATCTATTCAATCAACCATCTATTCAGTCTTCCTCAATCTTTACAACGTCATGTATATTCTTGTTATGTGGGAGTAAAACACATGACAAAATGCAACATTGCAGTGCATTTATGCATTTAGGTAAAAACATGCATATACATGCCAATCATATTTGAATTTGCATATGTCACCCTCCATCTATTAACATGCTTGTTTTTATGTCTATATACTACAGACATCATCCAGAACATCCCATCACAGCAAAGCTGACCCGCAGATCCTAAACCTGTGGAAGATAGTGCAGGGCTGCCCCCTTGTGGAGGAGTTTGAACTGCTGGGGGTGGGGTTTCACTCCCAGCTGGTCCACAAGGCTTTACACCTCAAGGCAGAGAGGGACAAAGGAGGCTTCTTTGTTTACAGACCATGGTAAGACATTTGTACGAAAATCCTAATAAAATATAATCTAAATATGTATCTACAAACCCTGATTAACTATTATTTGTCAGCTACATGTAACTCTGGTAAAATGAATGTATGTAAAAAAAACAGCCTTCTAAGCTTCGTATGAAGGTTCATCTGTGAGATAATTGACATACATGTAGTAATAGATTTACACGCTATTTCTGTATGCGCTTATCTACTTGAGAAGGACCAGAGGACTTCTCACAAGCTTGTTGGTGAGTGCTTTTCTTTGTGTACGGAAATAACATGTGAATTTATTTCTAGGCTTCTAGGATGTTTTTCCATCCTAACCATTGAAACAAATATAGCTGATGTTTTATTACTCTGGACAGCCTTTAGTCTAGGTCTGTGTTTTGATGATGAATAATGCCTATTCCAGTGACGACGTGAAGTCACGGATAAAGGATGCGGACCTGTCCTGCATCTGTGAGTGGCAGAAGCTCCGTAAGCTTACCCTGGGGGCATTGCCAGGTGTGGTCACAGGTGAATTCCTACAGGCCCTCCCAGAGAGGTGTCCTGCCCTGCGATACCTGTCCCTGGCAAACCTGGGCCCCACAGGACAGTGTATTTACTCCAAGAACCTCCAAGCTGCACTCAGGAGGATGCCACACTTACAGGACTTCAGGTAAGATTTGACTTTTAACTGTAGATTATAAACAATGTGTATAGAGGGGCCATAGATAGTCACAGTTTCACAGGACTACACTCATACTGTTGGATTTGTCTGAAAAATGCATTACAGGATTTTAGTATGGTGTCCACCAGTTCCTAAATTTAACTAAGTTACTAATTAAGACCTGACACATCTATGCACTCCTGACTGTGACAGTTGTTGTCCATTTTCAAGATTTGTAGTATCCCAGAAGTTGTAAGTGTAGGATAGAGTAGCCCTGTAGTATTGTTGTTTAGTCGTTTTTGCCATACATTGTATCATGTACGATTGTTCATTATCAATAAAGTTCATTATTTCAAGTTGGATATGCAACACTAGGTCAAAATTGAATGCCTTTTGTTATTTCTCCAGGTTTGAGCAGCCAAACTTTAACGTAGCCTGGAGTTTCCTGGAGGCCCTGTACAACTGTGTGGATCTACAGAGACTGTGTGTGGTGGCCAGGAATGGGGAGTAAGTGGTGAACAGCTTTAGGGAGCAGATGTGCACTGTAAAATGTATCCTGGGTTGCCCTGGATGTCTGTATCAAGTACTGTAGTTGATGTACTATCAGGTTAATGTATACTGTAGTAATTCTACAAATCCTGAATACCTGTGTTGTCACTTCAGGATGTATTGTCTTAAGTTCCCACTAACAACATGTCTTTCCCCTGGATTCCAGGATCGACCCTCATCTGACATTGAAGCTATTTGAAAAGGTAAGGAATCATGTAATTGATTATAGCACCTTTGAATGTCCCAGACTGACTGATTTATGCAGTGTAGAAACAATAAAGATATTAGTGTTAAAACTTGAGTTTTATTTTTACAGTGCAAACATCTTGTTGTGTGCCAGTTGTTCACCATGGGGCAGGTCTTGGCCAGTCACAGATTGCAGCAGCTTATCAGACAAAGGTTGGTTCCAATCATCATCTGTATTGTTAGCAATACAATAGCAACAGTTTGAAAACTTTGCATGCAACTGTGTATTGTGTACGACTGCAGGGGTAATTGGCAAAATATGTGTTGAAGAGACCATTGTATATTTACTTCTGGTTGCTTTTTTCCTTTTAGTCCTTTCTTCCTCTTTCATTTGAGTAAATGACCAAGATATGAAATATGGCAAATAAATGGTCTTATTCTATCAGGGGTTTTTCTACAAAAATTAAATGAGAGGGAGCACACACAGGCAAAGGAGCGAATTCTATGTATTTATGGAAGAATCAATTGCTGAGGGAAGGCTGTATGCTGGATATTAAGCTAAAATCTGAATTCAACAAGGGGTGCTGGGCTGAAACAAGAGGGCGCAGCGCCCCTCTTTCCTGATTTACATGAACCCCTGTTCTATAATGTATATGAAGAAAAAGCATTTAGTATTTAAGCCCCTCTCACACAGTCCCAGGCTCAGGCCATTAAAAACAAAATTTGTTAGTTGCTCGCTATTTTTAAAATCAACAGAGGATTGCACATATTTTTTGCATGAAAATCTAACCTATCATATTTAAGAACTGACTCGAAGAAGAGAATATTGGCCAATCCCTAAAAAATACATGATGATGGAGAGAAAACAGGGCATAGTACTGCCAAAAAATGTCATTTCGAGCTTGCAGACTTGTCAGCTGATGGATCTTCATGCTGTGACCGGGGCTTTACAATGGTATTTCTCCAGGTACCAGAGTGAGCGCCCGGCGCTGCATGTGGCGATTCTGCACCTGCTGATGGAGGACAGCCGCAGTCTGAGTCAGCTCATTCCCATGGTGCACCTGGAGGAGTTCACCATGTACAAGTCACGGGTGGGGGAGCAGCCTTTGTAGCTTGACAAACATGTGGAATTATAGAGTCTAAAATTCAGTAAGGTCATGTTCATTCCATTATGTGGATGACATCAACTCTTCTGTTCTCACACGCATCAGTTTTAGGGTTCTCAGAGGATGTCATCTAATACAATGTTATCAAATCATTATGGTCTAATGTAAGGGTGTCCTAATGCCCAATTTGCCATTGAAATTTGGAGTGCTGATTGACAAGGTGGCAATTTGTCTCTTTCAATTCTTTGAACTTTTCAGTGAGGCAGCTGAGGGCAATTTGTCTCTTTCAATTCTTTGAACTTTTCAGTGAGGCAGGGGTTACCATGATTGCTACTTAACTGCCTCTATTGGTGCCATGTTTGAACATTATTTATCTTTGACCAAGGGAACTGATACGTGAACATGTAGGCAAAGTTGACAAACTGTTTCACATGATTATTTATTATGCATTGTGACTAGAATAGACTTAAATGGTTTGTAACTAAATGGTGTCAATTAGATGAAAAGATTTGTGTACCTCTTTTTTAATTCATTTCCAATGCATTCTTGAATGTCATGTGCTGTCAAAGACAATTGTTTATTTGATACATGTGTTGCTCAAAATGTGGGTAAGTTTCACTGTGCAATTGTAAGCATTCTTCTCACATCAATGTCTGCGTAGCTGTCTGCCAGCTGCATATCATCATCTTTAGAATGTTGTGGTCGGAAAGAATATTTTACTCAAATAATGGGAAGTGCATTGTTTGTAAGATAACCATTATACTGCAATAATGTTGATAATCAAGTTTATAACTCATAGATTGAGAAGGAGCTGAATTAGGAAGTTATGATGGAAACTTTTGTTCAGATGTAGAGTCCCTCAGTCAGATTTTTTTCTGAGAGGCTGCAGATTCTGGAGGAAATAGAGGGCTGAAAGCCACATGACACGGGGAGTCATAAATGATAGAGCTGCCGTGTCATTTGAGGTCATGACTAAGCCAGGCAACTTTGAAAGAAATTGAATTGGAAAATTAATAAATGATGGACAGTAGTGGACTGGCTACAGCTTATTGCTACACTAGTTGTGTCCCACATATTCTACAAACACACTTTCAGACATTTTGTGCCATGTTTATTATAAAACTGTAGCAGACATCACAAATGTATACCAACACACAGACTAACAACATACAATAGCCCTTTATACTGATTTGCATGGAATCTGGATTGTAGGCCCTCCATTGTACAATATTTGATACTAACATCAAAGTCTTTTCTTGTCTTGAATTTCTGTTCAGAGGATGCAAAATGTACTTTGTTTTGGAATAATGTGACTTGCACTGAGACATCTGTATTGCTATGAATGAATCACACCCTTTCTTCAATGTTTTTAAAAACAAGTAAAATTGTCTCAGTGATAAACGGAATTGTGAGAAACATTTGTACCAAAAAGCACTACATGCAGTTTGAATCTGTAAAAATAGATCTTGCAAAACAATGACATATTACACTGATAATTGTCATATCTCCATACAATTTTGTGATGTTAATATTTACATTTGATGCTTGAAAATGTCACAAACAGAAATTAGATTATAACTTTTTTTTTTCAATTTTACGTTTAACATTCATAGCAAATTTACAAGCTACATTGCTTGGACAACTTAGATGAAAGTGACAACAACATACCTTCATGTTTGTATACAGAGCATTTGGGTCTGAACGGACAGGCCTGTGGCATAAGCGATATTATTCAGTTTGATTCACCAAGAGTACACAAACATACATGTCGTTTGGGCCAAAAATACCTGACATATTTCAGTGGCTATTTGCCTTTAAAGTAATAATCATTACTTTCCTTTCAAGCCCTGCCACACGCCTGACATCTAGACTAATACTACATGCAATTTCGTTTGTACTTAAAAGACATAAACTACTAGAAATATAATTACTGAGACAAATATTTTTGACCAGACGTTTTCTTCTCTCGCCTGGGAGCTGGGGCTGTGACAGTATTCTTTTACAGGACGGGTGGAGTTCAGGTAGATTCCGATAGATGTCTCCCATGTCCGACAGTACTCCATGGCTCTCTTCATACACAGGAGCAGCTCCTGGTGAATACTGTTAGGACAGAGAGAGAGTATAAATTGATGTCTCTGTTTTACGTTATAATAAAAGTACTGCTCTTTTTCGCGTGATCAAGATAAAGTCAGTCCAAATATTCAATGAGAAGCAATACCCTTTTTTTCAAAATAGAATCTACGTTTGTTTTATGCGTTATCGTAAATACGAGTACATGTCATTGTCGAGTCTGATGAACAACCAAGGTTCTGTACAACAACTGAAACACTTGTTCCATGTACCTGCATAGCCTGGCGGGTGACCTATGCTCCTCCTGTTCTATTCTGTACAGGACCTCCAGAGTGTGGTTAAACCTCCGCTGACACCTCTCCACGTCCATCGCTATGGCGGTGGTGTTACATGTGGACTCAGACGTCTTGTTTTCTGTAGGCAAATTATGACAACTTACGTTAACTGCTCGGCTTGCGTATTACTGAGATCATTGTGTGCTGCCGTTCTTGGCCCATGACCACTCCCGTGATGAGAAAACATTAGCGCCTGTAATCAAACACCCGGGAAATTCCTGATTCTGGTTTAGTCACTGATGAAAGACAAAGCTATCCAAATGCTTGAATAACTGTTATCTTGGTATCTTTCCACCTGATAAGTCCTGGATGCACAACCTTCATCGACACATTTTGTACATGTAACAAAACCGCCGACATTGAGTCATCTGAGTGGATATGCGCCATGCCCTACTGCGTTTATCTTAAATAAGTCACGATCATATCATAACTTCAATGTCCATCTTTTACCAGTGAAATCTAGGACTTGAACCTTAAAGCTGGCCAGGAAATGAGTTTTCTTCATCCTACAGCCGATAACCAAAAATGTTAGACAAAAAAAAAACCATCATCTGGGAAAGCCGACTTACCTCTAGTCCGCACGTGAACCATCGCCTCGGCCTTCGCGGAGCCGAAGATGTTCTCCGCCTCACACTTGTACTTCCCGGCATCCTCTATCATGGCGTTAGGAACGAGGAGGACGTCATCCCGGATGTTCACACCGGAAGGCAGAGCCCCGCCCTCCCTCTCCCACCGGATGTAGGGTCGGGGAGAGATTTTGACCAGCAGTTTGCACTCCAGCGCCAGATCCTCGAACTCTATCGGGTTCTGTTTGGGGTAGGGGACGACATCGATGTCCTTAGCAAGGGGCGAAGCTAGGAACAAAATATAAACCTTGTTTTCAATATCAAGTATGTTGAGACCTGTTGAGTATCATTGACACAATAAGATGTTATGGGTTTGTTCTATTAGCTAAATCATTTCGTTTCCAATCATAATGACGATTTTGTTTTCTGCTTGACTCACTTATGGTGACAGAATATCATTGACACAATAAGATGTTATGGGTTTGTTCTATTAGCTAAATCATTTTGTTTTCAATCATAATGACGATTTTGTTTTCTGCTTGACTCACTTATGGTGACAGAAGTCGACATCATGGCCTGTGTGAGTGGGTGGGGAGCCTGGCAGGAGTACACGTCTCCTCGAGTTAACCTTTCCACCTGGAACAACAGGAAAAGTATTGAAGTTTCATGTCAACCACATAGATCTCTAGCATCGCTTTAAAATACAGTGACATGAATCCTGAAATGGAACGTTAATCCTATACATGGTAACCCTATACATGGTTGATTTTATCTTTGTTCACTACCCAGCGTGCCGATAATGGGATGCTATATAATCATAGATGCACAAAGCATATGCAGATCAAGTTAAGATAGTATTTCAGGTATGGCTTTTGTTACTATATTACATACTATTAACCAATATTCTCATGCGGTTGTGTTACTGTTTTGTTGTTTGGTTGTTGTTTTGTTAAGAGCGTCAACCCAAGCAAATGTAACTTTGTTACCTTCAGGAAGGAGTGAAACCCCACCAAGTTTCTGACCCGCTCCATGAAGCCGTCCGCTCGGACGTTGACCTGCCCACCATAGACGGGGCTGCCGTTCTTGAACCAGGCCAGCTGGCGCCTGGGATGGCCGAACGCCGTAGAGCAGGCCAGCAGCAGATCCTGAGTCTCGTTATTGTACTGTTCCGATATGACAATATCATCCTTGTAGTAGCCTGGGAGGGAACGGTTTATCTTAAAGTTAGACAATATATTACTTTAGCAGTTTAGCCTGTTGAACATTTATCCAAAAATGCAAAGTGTAAGGATTTGTGTGGTATTTTGAATTTTCTACTGGATTTCTGTTGTCCAGCTAAGACAGATAGGCTTTCGTACTTCATAGTTGGGGATTTTTAGAACATACCATGGTCTCAGTTTAGGCTTAGTCGCTCTGCAGTTACGCAGGCTCGGTCAAAGTTGTCACTGTCCTTGGTGCTGAAATCCAGTTCCAATGGCTGTGATTGTTTGTATACGTTACCCTGTAATCTGATAGCTAGTTGGACCATCCTTACCGTGTAAATCGATAGTTAGTTTGTCCTTACCTTGTAACCTGATAGCCAGTTGGACGGTCCTGTCCACACTGACCCGCCTGTCCTCCGTCCCAGACTCAACCCTACACACGTACGTCCCACTGTCCGACAGCCGCGCGTCTCGGAGCTGCAGAGATCCTGAACACAACAGTCGTTCATAAGAGCCTATGATAGTTGGTTTTAGACAACGCTTTATCAGCTGGATTTCTATTGGATGGAGATCAGGTCTTTGTTATGTTTGCTCTTAATACAGTATCTAGCGAATGTATGACGTGACAGATACATCGTGGCAATGAACATTGCATTGTGTTGATTTATTTTGAGCACTTTAGGGTGGGTTGCTGCAAATTTTCCACAGAGGTGCCAAAAAAATTGCTGGAGATTGACCACCCGAGTTTTAAAGACTAATACAATGTACCGTAAGTGTTCATGGTCCGTACCTTCCCCTGAGTGCCTCCCCGTCACACCTACAGCGCTGATGCGGTCACAGTCGCCCCCCTCCCCCGCCAGACACGTGGCCGTGCTGTAGCTGTAGTCTAACACGGGGACGAGCTCTCCGCTGGTCTGGTTCAGTTGGAACCACCGCGTCTCCGTCTCGTACGGGAAGACGCTCCAGTGTCTGCAGGGGAGGGCGACGGTCTCTCCGAGCAGCCCGTACACGGGAGACACGGTCTGTACCTGGAGGGGCTCTCCTGTGGGAGGGTGCGGCATATGGCATCAACAATTTGTACAACACGCTGCAAACACCATATACGCTATTGGGGCTATGTTTTATTAAGATACCCACTGATTCACTGCGTTACGATATCCACCGATTACATGACTGTAATTCAGTACACATTTTCTTTCTTGCGCAAAACTATGATTCTGACACAAACTAAAACATATTCAATTGCAATTTTATTGCAACCATCTGAGATCTTACTGTTTTGAAATCGTATCACTTTTAGTTTATAGGCTAGCAGCTGGCATCTCTAATCTATCAACAGTATCTTCAATAGCTACATGTACGTAGTTCCATTTAAAGTTTTGTCTACAACAACTGTTAATGTCCGACAGGCCTTACCTGGTTTGAAGACCCTGACCTGCCTGGTGGCCTCCCCCTGTCCAAACACGTTCCTGGCGTGGCAGGAGTACTCCCCACTGTCCGCCATGGAGATGTTCTTCATCACCAGCCTCCCGCTGCCTGAGATCGGCAACACTACGGGGATGGTCCGGGCTCTTTTCGGTACGGGCTGGCCTGGGGACATAAAATAGTGTCACAAAGTTAACGTTTACCAGCTGGAAGGCATTAGCGCTAGAGCATGAACGTTAATCTGCGTTGGTAAATTACATAATGAGAAATAAACTGTTCTCCAACTCAAGGAATTGATTCATCAGAATTTTCGACTGAATCACCCGAAGGTCTTCTTAAGCTACCCGACCGAAAAACTGTGGATACGTGCTTGTTACGCATGTGTGACATCAGCACTGGGTCAAAGTTTATCGGAAGTCGGTATCGCCCCCCTTCCCTTAAGCTGGAAGGTTTTTAGGACCCATCAACTTTCACTCAACCGAGACGGAGGGTGGTACAAACTGATCCAAGAACTCCTGACACAATAATGGAATCACGTATTCTCATAGTCATTTGTTTTTAAGTAAATGGGTTACTCATCCTGAAGAAGACCGAAATTCAATAACGTATAACATTCTTGGGTTGAGTCGAAAGTATAAGCATCAACTGGAAGGGTTTATCAAGTCAGCGTGTATGCGTAGCACAGATCTTACCGTCACGTTTCCACGTGATGATTGCCGTGGGGACGATGTGATAGCCGACGCCCTGTCTGGTCTCTGCCGTACCACAGCGCAGGCGCAGATCGGTCCCCTCGTAGAAAGCCTCGTTGCGCCAGTTGCCGTCACGGTCGATCAGGAAGACTTTTGTCGGCGCCTCTATAAGATACGCACGGTTAGAATTCGAACAAGGCCTGAAAGAATACTACTCTCCAAGTAGAGGAATGGGTCCGGTTGGTTTTTGACGTGTTTTAGGCGTTTTGGGGCTTCCTATTTTTTCACGTTTCCTTTATGTCACCAAACCACATAAAGAAAATGGGACAACATAGAAAGCCCGACGAAAACGCATAAAAACACGTCAAAACCAGCCGAACCATTCCTCTGCTTGGAGAGTAGAAGAATACTGTTATGTGCAAGAACACATCAGGGGGACTTTTTGAAGATGTATAGCTAGCTCACCGCCGTTCTGACTCTTCCGCTTGTTTTGGGTTTAACGAGATGCAATATGCAATGATTTTTTGTTCAACGTTTTAGTTTCTCCATTTGCAAACCAAAGGGTGACAATTCGACTTGATACTTACAACTGGAGATCACCAGTCCTCTGTAAAACTTTTGCAAGTTTAAGCTGGACGGACGCGCAAATTTGATATAACCCTTGACCTACTGGGGGTGACAATGAGCCCGTCTTGCTGCTTGCCCTTCCTCAGCACACAGCTAAAGTAGTCCGTGACGTCAGGATCCACTCGGGTAGGCAGTGGCACTGAGATGACCGCGCTGATATCCTTCCGCCCGTTCTTGTGCACGAACACCGTGTAGTCACTGGGGTCTATCCTGGAAAAGGGGGAGGGTGTAAAAATGAAATATAGTGACTCTCATGGGGCTCTTTGGTAATGGATCTCTCTGCTGTTAATATGAATCAGAGATTGCTTCTATGCAAAATTCTCTTTAAAGGAAAGTATTTTTTGACTTGACATTTGTATGTTAGTCTGCTGGTCAACCAACACCAAAGCATGAGAGGAGGGAACATGTTAGTTTCCATCGAAGAGATTTTTCACAGACGACAAAAGTAATAGAATATAGCATTTCTTATTTTTTTAGTGACAGATTTGTTTCCTTGTGTAATTTCAAATTAGGATTCAGATACGGTTTTGTACTGATGTTTCTCTAACAAAATAGCCGAGAGACGGAAGTATTTGTAGACGAGCTTCCGGTAACCATGGCACTAGTGTAACTGATGTGGTACTGATGGTAATGGTAGAGAAGATAAACTCAATTTGCAATTCTGGTACCGTTTTAGAAATGAACTGGGAACATCGAACATTAGATGGGGATTATAGGAGTATTGAACAGTTCCCGAGAAATCGGAATATTAATTTTGGGGTGCTAATTCTTATAACGATAAAGTCAATCTATACAACAGACATCGTCAGTGTTTTGGCGACCTATCAAGGTTATGGATCCACCCATTACTATCTAAGACCATCTTAAAGAAGATGAAAGCATTTCTGTTCTCACTTCGGTCCGTCCGACAGCTGACTGTTCCTGTGCCAGCTGAGACGGGACTCTCCGCGCACGCGCGCTACGGTGCAGTTCAGAGTCAGGATGTGCATGATGGGATCGTAGTAATCCCTGATCGTCTGCCTCGGTCTCAGCCCACCTGTCAACAAAATAGCAAACAGTAAACAACTCAGTGAACAAATTTCTTCTTTATTTATTGGTTTGGATAAAACACGTACTTGTACAACCAAGGTTGCCCAACTATAGTGGCGACGTATTATCAAAGGCGCTATTTTGGGAGAAAATACAATAGTTACACAATCAATGGGTTATACTAGGTTGAACTTACATCACATCGTACATTTATACACAGATTAAGGATATCACAATACAAGATTCCTAACATCAGGGGATTTTGTTACTATATACAAACCAAGGATCCCATAACCTCCTTCAGTTGATACAAACGAAGCATCGCTTATTCAGGTTGTCTTAGGGTTAGAAATACATTGTTTTTGGCCGTTAACGCTTCATTCTAAGCCTACAGGTAGTCGTCATTGCGTTGACCATTATAGGATTGATTTCAACAGTAGACGTTTTGTCAGGAGTTCCATCCGTAACGAAAACTAATGTAGCAAATGATTGCTTCCCCACACACCACATGGCGATATATGCAGCAGATAATTACAACACCATCAGTAGTGAAGTTGCTAACGAGGCTGTCAATGTGTCCGTTTGTAGAGCGGTCTTCACAGAACATAACACCGGCTGAGCGAGCAATCAAACATCTGGACGAAAGAAGAGAAACAGATGTTTTACCAATTGACAACAGATTTAATGTTGCAGATGATTGCTACACTGCTCTGTAAGTTGATATGCACCGATGAAGTAGTGAAATGTGTCACCTACTTTAAGCAAGGCAGTACTGATCGAAGATCACGACCATGTGCCCGCATCATTGCATGATGTTGGACTTCACGTTTTGTTAATGTTGTACATATTTGATGGAAATTGTAACTCTAATATATTATTGTAGCCTGATTTCCAAAGGTACCCCAGTCCAGAAAATTCCATCTTAGACAACACCAAGCACTAACTAAAGCCAAACGGAAACAACCCTACTCATATTTCATCAGACGATATAGCTAATTGACCATCTCTCTATAAGAAGCACAGATACAAACTGTATTCTTGTATGTATAGTGATGTGTTGGAACAGTGCCCACATTTGTTTCTTCATTGTGACCTTTCTTTGACTCCAGGCACAATATCAGTTTGCTCCGCCCGGTACGTTCATATTCAGGAAAAGTACCAGCCGGTCTTAACAGGAGAATCTCTTGTGGTAACGTTATATGGACGGTAAAATTGTTGCTTTACCTCGCTAAACATGAAACACAATCAGACATAAAAATCGCTGACCATGGTTCAGCAGACAACGATGTCATCTCCTTCAGTAACTTTGGTACCGGCTGGTACTGATGTTGGTGCACAGTAACAGAAGAATATGAGCAGTCCCGACATTTCTTTTCGAAGATGGCCAGCTTGCAATTGATAGAAAAAGGGTCTGTCACCGCCTTATAGCACTCAAAATCAAACAATATTGCAATGTCAACATCCTCTCCTAGTCCCGCGGGGATTAGAGCTAAGTCCTTAGAGTGTATGAATAAGTAAAAACTCGCCCATACATGTAATAGACCTCCATTCCGATTAACCATTACCCTGTAATCTTCAGTCTGCCATAGTAGTAAAGTCCTAAGTAGCAATACGGGAGTCATAACGATAACGATGGGATAATGTAAGACATCCCACGAGGAGACTTAGTAAAGCCATTCGTTGCTTGAGTTCAAATATGTAGATCCTGTTTGGTCTTGTTTTCTTGTTTCTGTATGATTTTACGAGCATGTTGGTCAGTAACACGCTCATGAATCGGTTAACTTCAATATTTCTGTCTCCTGGTCTCTGCGTACTGGTAAACATATCGTCATTTTCCAACCTATACAACCTAAATGTACTGGTTCCTCCTACAAGTAAAGACTTGTTGTTTGTTTGATGTTTGATGCGTTCTGTGGCTCAATTCGCAAGACCAGATTTGTAGTCCTGTGGTTTAGCAGCATTGCTTTTCGCTGATTTTTTCCCGCCCGCTCCCATTAGCTTTGGGGTCTCCACAGGATGTCATCCATAGAATTAAGATGGTGTAGCCTTGATATAAGCTTGGAATGGTACGCAAGAGATGTAGCTAGAGACCCGGACGCAGTCCACTCGACCCAACGCTAAGGAGACCTATCAAGTAAGTATAAGCTTTGAAGCGGCCAATGACATGTACTATATGATACATAATGCATAGCAACACCATCATACGGAATCTATCCAATGTGAATACTCTCGCGGCCAGGGGTTAGTAGGTGTGGACCTGCTTTGGAAATTAGATATCGAAACAGCCCTTTATGTCAACAAAAATGAAGTCACCGCCCACGACGAAGGTCCAGACCTTGACCAGTATGGAACTATGATTAGAAAGTTGGAAAAACGCTATAAAAAGCAACGGACGGCAATAACAGTATAGAAAACCACAGTGTATTATTACCTCGGACGCCATGCGGTTTTTAATGAATACTGGTGCACTCACTGATACATACTGAAAGGAAAGAGCGGCGTTAACATTTCGATAGCATCATTGCTATAACAAGTGACTATTCAACTTACACCATGTGTATTTCCAGATTTCTTTTGCTATATTATAGGCACATGTCACTTATTGGTAATTACTACTGTAGTTTTGTATGTATAATTCAGTCCCCTAATGGGACTTCAGTGCACCATAATCTATAACCCACTCTTCATGGGGTATCATAACGTTAAGGCTCTTTCCGCGAGGAAAATCCCATTTCATTTTGGTGGAGCCCATCAACTATACGAATTGCCCCACATTCCCGATAACCTCTCTGAGGCTCGTTTGGGTCTCTAAGCTCCCCTTTGTTGTAAATCTTCTACTTCAAATCACCCGGCGTAAAATCTGCCATCAAGATTATTCAAGCTTTATACCAAGCCTTTGTCGTAAACTAGAACAGTTAAATTCACACGCCATTCAGTGATAGACGCTATCATCACGGTGTTGGGGGTTATTTTATCAGACTCAAAGTATGTCTATTTGCGCACTTACAAATGGCTCTATAATCTGGCATATGAATCTCCATGGGGTTGACGAGGATTAAGGTAGTTTACACGGGAAGGGTGCCCGGAAGAATACGGTGGGAAGACTTGTTTAGCTATCAGCATATTTCATCCTCTTGTCGATTGTTGATTTGACGACAGGCTTTGGGCTAAGGAGTTTAGATGGGAGATGATTGAAAAGCCACGGAATATGCAGTATAACGGTTTAGATATGATACAATATTCTTTGGGTTTATATAACGGAGACCATTTCAGGAAACGAATCTGCTCACCTAAGCAATCCCTCTATTAAGAATGATGCTAAGGAACACGGACACTGACAGAATTATCGAAGTGTAACCGTTCACTAACATGTTATGTAGAAACGCATGAGTGTCTATTAATGGATCGCCTGTAACCTTTTCCTCCCTCTTATTGATTTTACCGGGCTAGCTTCCAAAATAACATGACCCTTTCCGTCAGTCTAGGCGTTCTCAGCAAACAAACACATTCAGTCAAAGTATTTTGTGTTTCAATATTGTTAGTGACCGCCCCATAATTGAACCTACAAGAAAACTTGCTCACAGAGACGATAATGCGACTGAGAACAGACCTCCTTTACAATCGGTTAGCCACGGGAAGAAACTGGAGCTGCACAGATAAGAGGAAAATCGATTACGAGAAGAAACGTGGGGTTTTAGGTGCTCCATCATCCGGGAGGTAAAGACATGCGGCATGACGGTAATGAGCTGCGGGGAAGAGGGGTGGCTTACCGGGAAATCAATCAATATCGATCCTCCCATTGCCAGATGAATTGGTGAATGGTGATACTGTATGTATAACATATTTCAACACGGCGTTGCTAAGACAGTCGAGAAGAACAGTGGATCAGAAAGGTTATTGTTTTGATCAAATCCATACCGATAGAGAGTTATAGACCTCGAAAGACATTTATCAAAATGCTGACAGCTGTATATCTTTTATAAACATGCAGCCATATTTTCATAAAAGATTTCCCTTGTTTCAAACAATGCAGCCTGTTACGACAAACGCGCTACGCGAATACTTTATGTGCTTTTGTTTGATATGGCCCATGTATAAACTCTTATAGAATATCCTTTCATCATCAATTATTCAAGGCGGTGAATTTCAGCCTGAACGATGAAATAAGCTCTTAGACGTGATAAGAACACGCAAAAGCGTCAGTCATGGGGGAAAGGTCGCGTCAAGGTCAGTTCCGTGCACACAATCATTGTCTTGCCTGTCCTGCCTACCCCTTTATTATGGGCTGTTACATGTGGAAGGTGCTTCAGACTTCAGATGAGCTAGCAGACAGTGGATGATCATGATACGGTTGGGCAATGATGCGTGTGAAGAACGTGTTCCACATACTAGTCGCTAGTAATACTTTGACAACTTATTTCTGCTATTTTGTTAACATTGACCCTGCAATATTTCTTGTTTGTGGTATTTCTATGTTCAAAACATAATATGTTTGGAAGTAAAGTGAACGAATCCGTGTTTTAGTTCTGCTTAGTATCGTTAATGCTGATTATGAGGGATGTCTTCTTTAGGGCTGATGTTTGTCCGCTTGCCTGAACTACAACTGAAAGCCTTTTCTTCCTAGAAGGTATGGCTAAAAACTCAATTGAGAGTCGGAACATTCAGACTAAAGCTAACCTCAAACGGGCCTCATCGTAATGCACACAGTACAGTAAGAAGGAGTCAAGATGCCGTGGTAGCTAAACCGGAGTTCGTTAAAAAGTAATGCATACGAAACATCTCGGGGGGGGGGGGGGGTAATTATAATAGAGAAGTCAAATTATTCCATTTTATTCTACCTGCAACATAATGAAACCAAGAAACGTGAACAAAATTCCCTACAACTTTCTCCTTGACAAAACAGTGGGTTTGAGAGATCTGATTCTTTAGTGTAGCACCTCTCAGGTATGCACAGTTAAGATATACAGGAGAGTACATTGTACTGGGGGACGTTTGGTTGGGGATCTGTTTGGACGCATCTTTTCATAATGGCGGAAGTATTACTCTGGTGGAATTTCGTTAGTAGATGTTAGATCAGATCTATCGGTGAACATTTGGGTTTAAAATCATCTTTATTCTGAACAAGATGAATAACATAATAAGGACAACCCTTCATCTCATGATTTATCATCAGGAGGGCGCCAGGCAAAGATATTATGATGAAAAATCATAGCACCTACACATCACAACCAATCACCAACTTTCTCTCCCAATAGCAGAGACCTGTATTTGACCCAGACAAAGTGACCTTCGGCCTATAAATCGTGCCCGGAATGTCACATGTGGAGTATTTCTAGTTCCCGTGGAACTCAGGGGTCAGGGGGGAGGATAAAAATAGCGCGGGAACATCCCTACTGTTGTGGCAGTGTCTGGGCAACTCAGGTCCACTTTTCATGTCGTAACTAGGATTTCGTCATGAGAAAGATTGTGTCACCTGTGACGTCTGAAAGGTCAAGCAAGTAATGATAGGAAAATTGCCATTCCATTCATTTTCTGCTGACTGCAACACAGATTCTATCTGCTGCAAACATCCCCTCCCCAAACTCATCTGGCGAAAGGGAGTTAAGTTGTAACCTACCCCTTCTATCTCCAACTGGCAGCCATGTCAAATAACGCGGCCTAAATCGCCCTGTTTGAGTCTTAACACACGTTTCACATTTTCCCTTTATCTCCATACTTGAAACAATGGTTACTTCGGCTGTCAGCAGTGGAGCAAAAACAGGTTTCGACACAGAACAAACACTTCTCAGAAATAGCCCGGCGTTGCAACTGGACGACGCATTTAGAGGTTCTTTCGTAGTATGAACAATATACATTTACAGCAACCCTCTTCCCATCCACTGTGACTGAGGAGAAAAGATCCGTCCCCGACTCGTACCTTGATGAATATGCACTAAGCCAATTACAAAAGTCTGAGAATATTCATGACTCGGAATAAATGCTTTATTGACACAGTAACCTTTATATATGCAACTGGGCCACTTAACTGACACGAGGAGAGTGAAGGGGGGGGGGGGGGGGGCTTGGGACATAAATAAGGTAGAGCGCGCAAGTCTCATGATCACGGATAAGTACTGGGAAAAGCTATCAAACAAAGATAAGAGACATGGAGAGATGAGAAATGTCGTGTAGACAAATGTAGATGGAAATCTGCCATTAGATTCAGTCTGATCTGAGTTATGCACTAAAAGCAAACGGTAGAAGTTGAAGTGCCACTTAATGAAATACTTAATTCATCCTCAGTCACAAACGTACAGCCCTATAATGGACTGTGGCTCTTCCTGGCGCCTTTTGAGCAAAAATTCAATCCGCTACTAGTATACTGAGTGCACTGTAAGATAGTTAGATTGAGTGACATTACTTTGCTCTGTCATTCTAAATCTGCGTTTCCTTTGGATTGATTCACCAACATGAAACAATTCAGTTGCAGATCAAAATTTTATAGAAATGTTATTCATTCAGGTTCATTGGAAGGCATAACCAGATTGCTGCTCATCAATTTCCACATTAGGTCAGAGTTGATAGATATGGAAGGCGGGAAGAGAAAAGGGAGGAAAGGGAGAGAGGGAAAACGTATTTCTGAAGTGTGAAAGACCAATCGTGACATTCAAAACGAAATTCATTTAAATCATCCTCAAGGCTGCAATAGCCATGGCTTCAATTTTCTGAACAGATCCGGAAATTTTTCCCAAATGCTGAAATAATCAAAATCCAGAAGTCATGTGGTTCGTACAGACAAAACACTTGTAAAAACATGTTGGGTGGCAGCAAAACAGGAAATTTAACTTCCCATATGACTCTATACTCATAGCTTCCAATACTCAAGACTGGGGCAAAAACAGAAGTTTTACTTTGTAGTGTGGAAGTCTGTTTTATACATTGATATAGAATTTGAAAAGAGGCCATGAAATCAAGATTGTTAACTATCTAAAGAGTTGTTGCTGGTAAGATGTTGCAAACAAAATACTGAACAACCACCATGCAAAAAGAAACCAAAAAGAAGAAAAGGCGAAAACCTTCTACAAATAGACATAAATTGAAGATGTTAATACTGTTTTCAACTCAATTCATATCAAAAATTAAATGTTTTGCCAGCACATTTTCTTAATTGCTAAATCACATTTAACATCAAGAAGAACCAAAGAAATGCCACCTAAATGCTGAATGATACACAGCTGCAGCTCATGCTGTCCCGTCCCTGTATGTATGCCTCCTACGTTATGCACACCCATGTAGACTTGACCGTGGCTGTGTCAATAGAACTGTAAGCTCACAAGACTCTAATTGAGAATCACAACTCGTCCGACGGAGCCGGGTGTCAACAAGGCCGTTAGTCAACCCTTATCACCGCGTCATCACGACGTGATTCGGAGCGGTAATTTGTCACAGGCCGTCTCTTCATCCCTCATGGGGAGGGGGCGCCTAGGTTTATATGGTGTTTCGTCTCCAAAGAATCCTACATGTATCCAATTATACCATAAATTGTCCTTGACACAGATTATACTGAAAAGATGGAGGCGGGTTTGAGTTTATTGGTGTTCATTTGGGATACAATTAACGTCGACAATTAGTCATAATTGGACGGCATTATCCCCAAACCCACACTGAGAAAAACAAAATCACGATTCTCTCAACTTACACTAAATATGCCCCGTTAAAATGTTGGTCAAAAAAAAAGAGACAGAGGCCCTAAGGTTGATTTTTAAGTAATCGTGAATGTTTCTTCGGATTAGTTGTTGGTACCATCGCTAGCTCGTTGTACTCCCTAGCAATGTGCCATTGCATCAAGCAATATTGGCAAGTTTTAATAATGCATATAATCTTGAACACACCGTTATATCTAGGTGTTAAAAACCTCTCTCTAAAAGTAAAATTTACGCCTTTTTGAATAGCGAAGCCCGCAGGTGCAAGGAGCAATCCACATATTCCATCCATCAGTTATTAAGTACATTTCGTAGAAGTGGTGTGATAAAAGTGTTACCTCAGCAGAACATCTTTATTGTGACGTATGGGACCTAGTTAACTCTGTCTCCGTGGGGAATATACATGTTAATTCTCGACGGGACGCTCCAATTATGAATTTGCAGAGAGGGGCGGTTCAGGTATAAGTTCTTTCTAATCCACTTTTTCTACAGAGAACACCAATTAATTTTGCACTATCAAATATAAGCCTACGCTGATTCGGGAAGGCGGCAGGAGAAAGCATTGCGTGACTAGCCGGACGGTCCATCATAAAAACATATCCATACATATACATAATGACTTCTTGAAACTAACAAACCAACTAACAAAAAATGTTCTTCTCACCATTATATCTCATCAGACAAAAGTCCAATTGATAAGGACGAATATTTTCCATTTCTCACGATCCTCTATGATATTATTAATGTTTCATCCCCGGTGTAAATACCAAAGAGGCCCAGCTGGGTGGGGTGTGACTTGGCTGCTGATATCACGCGGACCTGCTGCCTTCATGTGACATTTAGATGACTTAGATGTGTTACAAACATCACCACTCATTATATCTTAAAAGGTCATGAACGATCACCAAGCCGTTTCGCAGGCGAAGTTAAAGATGTTTTTTGCGATATCTAGTAATTGATTAGAAAAGCATGTCGAGTTGATAAAGGATGGGTGTTCTAAAACACATAACGCTAATGAATTGAATTCCATGTAGAGAAAAGACGGAGAGATTCTATATAGGGCAAAGCTTCCTGACTCGAAGTAGGAAATTTTTGTGAAAGCAGTCCTTTTTTTCAATTCTTGGCTGACAGGTCCTTTCTGTCAGGGCGGCCCGGTTTGTATTCACACAACACCCGCTTTCTTCTCACTCAATAGCGAACTTGTACCCCAATTACAGGGCCGGGAAACAGGGCAAGTCGTTACCGGAGGAATGGCTGGTAGGTTGGACACTTTTCTATTAAGTGTAGAAAGAAGCAGATTTATGATGGTTGACAGTCACTCCATAGGGCATGCTTGGCTGGAGGTTTTATTTTCTCGGCCTGGTTGCCAAGAGAAGTTCCATGATCGAGGTAAACCGATACAGGCGGTAACGGAAATACTGACAAGCCCACAGTTAACCTATGTTGGAGAGCACACTGTTTAGGTGTACCGAAGACATAAACGAACCCATAATCAAGTTTATAACTACGACATCGTGGTGTGTACATACATGTACCTTAAGAGTAGTAAATAAGTCATGGATACGATCATAGGTACGCGCCAAATTCTGATGTAGGTACGACTTGCGGACACCCACAGATTTGATGTAATTGAGACATGAATACGGCTGTCGTTAAGGTGTAATTAAGACATCGGCTGGCGTACAGTTCACTGTTATCTATAAGTCACATCTATCAGCTATCATCTCAAAACCGGGGTATTACGAGGACAGTGTTTACTGGAAACAACCATTCTACAGCCAAGCACCACCAGTTGTGACGTGCGCCTTCTCGGTGTCTTTATGTATGATTTCATAGTCATTAAGTGTTCTCACTCACTGAACGTCAGAGAAATCGAAACGTTTCACGCATTTGCGTATTGAATATGTATCACATTCGACTTCGAAGGAAATCGGTACATTACAAGCATAATCTCTGTGTCGTTCCATCTTTATCGTACCGCTAGCTGGTTGGAGGACCCCCGTAGTCCCAGCATGTCCGTAAACAGAGAGGCTCTCCCATGCTCAAATCGGGCGGCTCGACCGGCACGCGTCCCCACCCACGTACCTCCCTGGTACCCGCACGTACCTGCTATCAGCACACACGCCAGCACCACCAGGACTCGAACCCAGGACCTTGGCTCCATATCTTACACGGGGGACAGCTGTTGGAGAGTCGAACCCTGGAGTCCAAGTTGTTCGCCACTGATTTTTGTGTTAAGTTGGCGTGTTTGGCGTGCGCGCGTCTGTGGTCTGCCGCGATGCACTGGCGACCCGCAACATGTGACGTTATGGGGCGAAATCAAATCATTTCGTACCGCGGCATCAGCCAAGTATTTTAAAAGTCATAAACGTTACACCAGGGCTGCAATCAACTGGATAAAATAAAAGAACTCATTAAATAATTGAAAACGAACTAATACAAGGATAACTGATACAAACACATGTATATACGCAATGTGTGCCAGCCCTAAGAAAAGACTGTTATGTTACATCATATGTCATACCGTGATGTACAGATATAGTCAGATATATACAGATATAGCCACCCGCCCACGACATTCCTAAAGAGTGGCTTGGCCTGTTTTTGTTCTGTTCATACATAAGATGAGGAACAGTGCATACCATCCTGTGCACAAATCTGTTATCTTTGTACTTTAGAAAAGAGACAATACGAACGTGGACCTTGACGGCTCGACTATACAATTAATTTATATATAATCCAGTTTAAGAATGGCACGGTGGATCATCGTATACGTAACTCCTAGCTTTCAATGATATTCTTGTTCTGCCGTTCTTTTTAATGTCGTTTCCAGTTTCGCAGTGACCGTGCAAAGAACTGAAATCATCATATCTTATTGACGAATGATATCCTAGATATCAGGTTATGCTGACATGTGGGTCCGTCATGCCCCAATGACCGTGACCTTTTACGTCAAATGTCACGAAAGACAATGATGATGATCCTATACAAGTCATCACAACCCCTTCCGTAGATCACACAATTATACATTTGTGTCTGCCGAAAAAGATGCTGTTCCCATATTCCTAGCAAAAGTAGAATACCGGCCGGCAAACACACTATTGTTAGAAGACCTCTGACATCCACCCTTGAACTATTGAAAAGCGGCCAAGGCCAAAGAGTGTGACGCTATATTTGTTTCGCAAGTGTTTTTTCAAGATAAAATAGACCTAGAGGCCGAAAAAAAGGTACCAGCTCAATGCTATTGCTGATTAGTTTTGTATTTTTTTCACCAAATGCGCAAAATGTTATAGATATGTTTTGATATTCATATCAACTGAAATATACGGCTCTTGGCAATGTGCAGATGATGTCATATTGGCGCACCAAATCCGTGTGTGCTAGGTGGGCGCCACTCTCATGTTAGGAAAGTCGTGTAAAGCGCCTTTCCGAACGGCACAACGTCGGTGCATAAGGACCTATCAGTACTCATGGTATATATAACAACTAGGGTCATGGTTTTATCAGGGATTGTCTCGTAACTTTAAACGTCTTTTCAGACGAAATTATGGATTTAACCCATTTTTACAATATATTTTAGGTGCGATTTTTAAACCAAGTATGGAGGACGATAAACTTGGGACCGCTAATTTCAATGTAGATGTCAAATGCACTCTACCAAAGAAACGATTGCTGCGCCGAACAACGCCGACAGCGTTATTTCCACACCAGGCAAATTTACCTCGGAAAGCAGGGTTGACTCGTTTTTTCCCGCGCATTTCCCGTTCCTCCGCTTGCTTGTAAAGACACTGTGTGAGATTGTGTCGGGCAATATATGGTTTGGAATATATGGTTTCGTCAACGCCTAGAAGCGGTAGATATGTTGAGACTTACGTGACAAATATTCTGTCACATTCCGTCGGAGCCATGGCATGTGCAATGGAGTTGAAAGGTTCGAGGGTATTCTGAACTTTGTAGGAATATCGCTAGGTGTCGGACAAATAGTCTGACATCGGGACCCATTAGAGCTCCTACCGACCCGTATCTATTGACAAAAGTGAGCTCCTGTACTCTCATTCATATTCTATACGTAAACTATTCATATCTATTCTGTTATTTTCATCTATCATTTCTTATCATTTTGTGAGTGTGCGAAGAGACTTTTAAAGTTCCAACTGTACATATGACGAAATAGTTGATTGTATTCGTGCGGCCCACTATGTTTTCCTACCAGTGTACGTTTTATCAACACCACGAGTATGAGAGGCGGAGCACGGCATTACCGAGATCGGCTTACGTCAGTCCAGAAATGCCTCCGTTATCACTGGAAGAGTCCGGACTTCGGAATATTTTAAACAAAGCCGGACAGGGGATGGAACATGTTTCTGTTGCTGATCTAGGCCGCACAGATACAGGACAGTTATAAATGGGGTACAAATGCGGAGGAGGAATGTCATACTCATAGCCTAGATAGCAGGCTGCTCAGCAGCCAATAGTCATCTACTACAAATGGAGCATACGGGAAAATGTACTTTGAGGACAATGCATTCAAATGCAATTCAAACAGATACTGTCAGCTTAATCTAAATGCGGATCTGAATAAACTCTAACACTGACACTTAAAGTTAAGTAATATATTTAGTGCAGTAAAGCTGTTGGAAAATGAAAAGACTGAGTCTATACAAAATATACAGTTGCTGCATTACAGCATTCTATTTGTATGCTGTGGTTGTCCATTGTCTGGTAATTTATGTTTGAATAGTTTTACTTGTTAGTGTGGCACAAACTCTCACTGCCCTGGGTGTAAGGCCTTCCTAACTGGAATTGTGAAGAAAAGGAAGCAAACTGTTTCATTTCTACATGGATTTAGAGACCTGGTCTATTGCATGTGCCCTAGATGACATACAACTCCTGAATTTTGGACAGTCTACCAGAAAAATAACATTTCAAATTGCAATCTCAAAACAATGCCTATATCCTAAATCTTAACATAAAAACATAAGTCAAAGTGAATAATATTTGTATACACAACATAATATACATAGGGCAAAGAGGGCTGTCTGAGTCAATATCTTAAGTGTTCTTATAGAAAAATACATTCAAAATACTGTATGTACAATAAATGACAGTGTGAACAGCCTGCTTCAAAAGGGCCATTACATTTTGGACAAGAAAATGACCTCTGCACTCATTTACTATAAACATACTCAGTCTGACAAAACACAGTAAAATTGCAGTGAAATGCTGCTATATTTCAGCACTGATATCTTTCTGCAAATGTTACAGTGATTCAACTCTAATGTCATGATGTGCATCTTACAACTTTTGGCACAAAATCATACTTGGACATATTATACATGTATATGGCATCACAACTTTCTAAAAAAAAATTGCTTAAAATGTAATGAAAGCGTAAAAAGAGTCTAAAATCAGCACCATAACGTGAGATACACATATCATATGAAAACATGATACAGTCACCTAATACATGCATGTATATTACAGGAAGTATGTCCAATATGTACTCATTGTGGAGAAGTTACATTCTATCATGTGTCTGTGGTGACTTTAACCTTTAGCACTCTGAAGTAGCTGTTTGGCACCCAATTCCCTATTGGTGACAGAGTTAGGCAGCAGGGAAAAGGTTAACCAGGTACAGGGATTTTCACTCTTAGTTCTCAAAGCCATAGTTATTGTAGCCAGGTGCAGGTATCTGTTCTCTCTTCTTCAGCCTCCTGCTTGACTTGATTGTTCTTCCTGGTGAATCCTCCCCAGTGTTTATTAGGTTCTCCTTCGATCCCTGCTTTTTCTTGCGTCTTAACCTGGAAGGATAAAATGGTTGCAAGACACTATTTTGAGACAGTGACTCTACATTTAGATCATAATGAAGCATTATACAAAATGCAGATAAGGCTCAAATCATTTTACACAATGTACATGAAAACAGACATTGTTGTATCATTGTATGTCTAATGGCTCTGAATGTGACACAAAGAAACAAGCATCAAGAGACAACGAAAAGAACAAAAAAATCATTGATGATTTCTTTCCAACCTGGATTTCTGTGAAATGTCTTCTGCATCACTGTCAGGTCCTGACAAGATCTTCAGTTCACCTGACTTGGTCGTCACAGCTGACATCTGGGATTTTAAAAAAGAACAATCAATAATTTCACATTCGTCTTTCACCAAAAAGAAACAGTTCAGTTCTGCTACTCTTAAAACATGACAATTACAGACAAATCCTCAATGACAAACACCCCTACCCTGGTGTTGGTGTCTTCTTCTTCCCCAGCAGCAGCCTCACCCTGGGGAGTCTCCTGGTCTTGCCAGTCAGCTGAAACAAGTGGAAACTTAGTTCAAATCGTTCACAAAAAGAAATGCAACAAGACAACATACAATGTACACAAAGCTTAGGAATTCCATTATATTTCTGTGATCTCCTATGTACAAAAACTCTATATGCCCTCAGCGCAACTTCACTGTCCAGATACATTGCATGCCAGATGTGAGATCAAAAAGACATTTATCATCTATGGGTAAATCTTAAGATGCTTGAGTTCCCTGTGTACCTTCCTCAGTGATGTAGTTTGAAGGGAAGAACCCTTGCTGTCCGTCATCCAGCTCGCCAAACCACCAGTTCTCGTTGTCCTTGTACAGGACTGTTATCCTGTCTCCTCGCTGGATGGTTAACTCATCCGACCGGTTAGCCTGGTAATCGTATAACGCAACCACCTGGGAAAGAAAGAAAGAGACTACTATTGTCCCATGTTCTAGCTTGCGCTGTCTTAAGGGGCTGTCACACTTGTGCACATATTAAGTTCTGTATTGAAATTGTTTTGGCTTAGGTAAAGTCTACGTGGAAAAAGTTGTTTTTTTTACTTTGACCCACAATTGTGCAGCCTGGCTATGGAACCGAAAAACAACTATAGTTCTTCGTCTGCAAACTTAATACACACACAAGTTTAACAGATTCCTTACATGATGTACAATGTAACTTGCATGCTTGGGTGATAAAAGTAATAGAATATGCTTACATGTGCTTCATATTTAAAACAAGGGATTAACTTTTCCTTATCAATACATTTCAGATAACTCTCTTGTCCATGGAGGAGAGAGAAAGTCTGATCTGCTCAGCTTGCAAGAGGAGTATGTACATGAAGTGTTGAAGTGTCAGTCACATTTGCTGTACTTACTGTCTGTCTGAGTGGAGATGCTGCTCTGTTCACTCTCACACTGACAGATGGACCCTTCTTGGCACTTCCCTGGGGAGTATCAAAAATGTTACTTACACAACCACAGCTAAAATTACATCTGTAATTCTCAACAAACACTGTGGAAAATACGCAAGCAGAGTAGATTTCCTTTCAAAATAAAATCCTAAAATGCTGAGGACTTTTAATGGCAGACAATTTCATGAAATGATTGTATGATGATCATATCATTGTAATGACCATACATTGTGAATGCACTCAATACATTGAAAATGCATGGCCAACATAGTGTTAGTACATGACTATTACATTACGAATGCAAGGTGAACACATTTGACTGCCTGGCCTTTATGCAGAGTCAACATATCGAGGATGCACTGCTCGAAGCACATGTAGGTTGGTACAGTGGGCAGAAGCACAATGTAAGTAACAGCATTTACAATTTATCTACTACTCATGCATGAAGCTTAACTAAAAAGTTATCTTTAGTGTTTAGTAACATGACATATTCATCAATAGGTCTACAACAAATACAAGCCCAGATCTGACACACAAACCTAACATCTTTTTCTAGCGAGCAGTGTCTACCTCTAGTCCTGCTACGGCTCAAACACAAACTGAAATCAGACATACGAGGTCGAAGGTTACGCGGGGTGGGTCCCCACGTCTCTTCCTTTGGTCGGCACGTTGCTGCAAGTTAGTGTCATTCAGTGATAAGTGGGTTAGTTGTTGTACCCAATCCACCAAGGTTGAGGGTTTAAAGAAACTCACATGTAGTATTGACAGGTGGCATTTTGATTGGATCAGATTACATGTCAAGGGTGAAAGAGTTCAAGAAACATTATTAAGTCATGCATCTCAGTAGGGAAAAAGGACAATATCATGTCAGTAGCAAAATCTCAGGCAGTTACGAAGCTGCTCCTCCAGACTTCACAACAGTTTTATACCCGTCACTGCTTTTAGATAAAGATTCTTCAAATTCAATTAACAATTTAATAACAATTGATAAACAAATGTACTTGAATGTAGACTGAGTATTATAATTCATACCAGCATGGTATTGCTACTTTAAAAAGCATTTTCCAAAATGGCTTGCATCATGTACTTCAAACTGCCTGTTAAAATGCAGACCCCTGCATGTCTGAAAAGTGTAGATGCCTTATCAACACACATCGGACCAGGTTAGTAACTTTTAGAAGGGAAGGAAGTACAGCACAATCAAGAGACACCATTCTCCTTGTACAGCCTGTTTCTATGTTTTATGAAGTGTCATATGAAGATCATGCTGGGAGTATACAGTCTGTGGCAAATCAACAGAGAAAGAGTATAATCAACAACACACACAGTTGTACTACTACAAGACAATATGTGATGTATCTTTAAGAGACTTACAGCTTGGAAGGAGACCTGTGGTGCTGACCCCTTGACCGGGCTGCCGGGACGTCCGCCCACCGGGACAAAGTCTGGCGTCCAGCCACGCTGCTGGTTCCACGTACCCAGCGGACTTTGCTGCAACATCGAAAACAAGCATTTGTGTCATTACAGAGCCCTACTGACTGACTAAAAATCATGATCACAGTAAGGGTTAGACTAGTTCAGTTGGATTTGGAATGTCATGTTTACAAACACAGTGCAAAGGAATGTATTTATCAAGCAGGCATTTCATGCTGTATAGTAATCAATGCACTTAGCACATAAACTGTGCATACATAGACCATTGTGAATACAGACAAGATAATGTGAATGCATTATGAGCTAAGAAAGTTTGAAGACATACATGATTGTGTAGGATATCGTGAATACATGTACTGTATGATAGCACAGACATCTCCTTGTGATTATTTACTTGTGATTCCTTGTGATCATTCTCTAAGAAAAATATCAAATGAATGTCACCAATGCTGGTTAAGACAATTGTTACCCCGTAGCCCAAGTCGTTCCTGACAAAGTGAACCTGTTTCTTTCTCAGCGGCTGACAGTGATGTAAAAAGGGAATACAAAATGAACATTGGTTGAACAGATAGATTCTAGACTGTGCCCTGGAAATGTTTTCATCAGGCAGCATACAGGTAGTACCTCTTGGGCCACAATGCATTTCTATGGCTGTAGGTAGTGTAACACTTCATTATAATTACATTTTGTACAGTGTCAAAGAACATTGACACATCGATCAAATCAAATTCAATCAAAAATCATAATTCAAATCACAGTGGACATTTCAAACAATTGATAAATGGAGCTGTTAGTACAGTTGCTGTAACTCACCGTGTACGGTGTCCTGTCAAAAGTCGACCCCCATGTACTGTTTATCATGGTACTGCCCTGCACCCCTGGGGTGGATTGGTAGCTTGCTCGTGGCGACCTCTGAGAGATACACAAGCACAAAAGGGGTAATGTTAGGGTCTGACACACAAGTTTATCACAGAAATTTGAAAAAATAGGGAATATGAAAGAAAATCATGACTCCTTGGCATACAATATACATCATATCTGCAGTAAGATATTTTAGGAAGCCTTTGAAAAACAGGTTTCTTACAGAAACAGAGCTCAACAGCTGAATGGCTCTGTCCATCCGATTTACTCTTTTTGACTCCTCATGCAGAGATGTAAGATCTGCTCCCATTGGTGTCTCTGCCCTGAAACTTGACTGTGTAGCCAATGGGGTGCCTGGAGTCTTTCCCAGTGGGCTCACAGGACTTAGTGGTCCCTGGATGTCATCTGAGATCACTCCAGCATCTAGTCTTGCAACTGAAAGAATGGGTGAAATGTGATTAGTATTCTGGATGGACAGTGGGGATATAAAAGATGGGACATAAAGCTGGCAATTAACCATTATCGAAACACTTCAGAACTCTTGCTGAAAAAAAACACAAACCATCACATTGATGAAAGTTAGACATCCAAGTAATAAGATACGCCACAAAAAGTTACTCAAGCAACTGGATAAAATTTTGAACAAACAAGTCAATTTCTACATACAAACTTCACTGGATTTAAGGAACATTGAACAACCAATTAATGTTAAATTATCAATCTAAAACATCAATAGATAAGCCAAGTGAAACTCTAACTCTGAACGGGAAAAAGGACACTCCTGCAAAACACTTTCCAACAACACCAAAGTCTTTGAACATTTAATTTCATTATGACCAACCAACAGTTGTGCCAGTCACATGTTGGGTACCTGATGTTAGATATGTCCATGCACTTGCAATTGTCTTTACAAACATCATGTCAGAAGGGAGTGATTCTTGGTAGAGATGGACAGCCCTGTGTGCAGCTGGTGAATGGGTTACAGGTCAGACTTACATGGTGCTATAAAATAAAGGCTCTAACTACACATACAAGTCCTCCTACTGTTAAAATGGGAATGGTAGTATCAGAAAAGTATAAGCTAATCTCATAGGGCAGTGTACTACTTAATAGCAACATTAACATGAGAGTACTGTAAATGCAGAAATGTCCACGGGGATTTAATTTCGCGGTGGGGAGAACATGAAGTGGTTTTGAGTTCACGTTTGAAACAATAGTAGCACTACAGTCACACAATAGACCAGCTTTTTGCGGTGGTTTTAAGTTTGCGATAAAGAGCTCACAGCGAAAACCGCGAACATAAAACCACAGCGAACATTTCTGCATTTACAGTATTCTATAGCTATCAGCTCCCATCAGTTCTAAGTGGCTTTATAAGACTTTATTTCAAAAGATATTGACTGGTTTACCTTTCTGGTCGTATGTGTAGATGAGGATAGGGTTGTTGTCTCCATAACAACAGAAGGCCACCATGTGATCATGCAGGTGGAAGTCCAGTCCACAGACTGTGTTCTGGTACCCCAGTTCTCTGTACACAGCCACCTTGTCTCCTAAAGAGAAATAACCATGAAACATGGCAACGCCAGATTACATCAGGGTCTTCAAGGCACCTCTGATCCATTACTGGAGTCACAGTCCATTGAAAACACATGGAGCCTGAAATGAAGGCTTTGCTAGCGCTATATAGGCATCAGATGGAGATTTTAGGTATAACTAAACCTTCAATTTCAAGTCCAATCAATTCCTTATGGTCCTGTTCCTCAGTCTATGAGCTTTGACCATATTTATTGAACACCAGGATTTCACCAAACCTCACAAAATTGGACATGAGATTGGACATATCATTCAGACACCTGAAAATTTACCCTAGGCTATCATATCGAATGGGGCTTGTTGACCTGCAAACGTTGACTGATCCCTAAAAATTTTGTGATGATCGAGAGAACTCTGGGCATCTTACTGCAAAATGTCATTTAGAGCTTACAGACTTATCAGCTGATTGACTTTCCTGCTGTGTGACAGAGGTATCACAAACACACTTAAGATATCATGCTATTGCAAGGTTGCCTTCTCCTGGCCAATCCAAAAGCTCCATGGAAAGTAACTTAATCATGTCCTGACCTATCAAAGCTAAATATGAGGGGAAAATATTTAAAGCATCACAAAAACCCTTTACCTGTCTCAGCATTCCAGACGTACGCACAGGAGTCCTCACTGCCGGCGATGACAAAGGACCCACACGGCGTGAGGGTGCTGCGGACCTGCTGACGGTTGTTCAGCGCACCGTGGTACCTCTGCATGATGGAGTAGCTGTAATGTCAGAAAAGGGGATGTCATTGTAGTGAAATATAAGCCATTAGTGTGCATTCATTGGTGGCTCATTTTGTGCAGTATTGGCTCTGATTGGTTGTCATGATTATAGTTGTACCTCATCCAGGTACAATTTCCTTACCATGATTGGATAGATTTCTGTTGAATGAGTGAGTGGAATTAGTGGTTGTTCAAAATCATCAGTTGTCCAAACAATTGCTTTCGTCCAACACAGTTTGCTTGATTGTAATTGCATTATTTGGTTCCGGTATCTTTTATCATTACACTGAGCTTGGTTACCTTTTTTTTCTTTTAGACTTTGATTTGATTATAAGGTTTACTCTATATTGTTATCATGTCACTGATGCAAAAAGAACAATAAGTGATTTGTGTCAATTTACTATTATGTTCTTTGGAACCCACCAAAAAGCAATCATCATGCAACACTTATATTGTTCTCATCACATTTTGACATCATGGCTTTACAAGATTTTGTGGTAATCTTTTAGTTCTTTTTCTTTTTCATATTTTACCCCTTCTTTTTGCGCTGGCCTGGAAGTGTTTGTGGAATGTCATCTTCATAAAGTCTGTAAAAAAGCAGCAAACATTTCTACTTTGGATAATGATCAACATGGACATAACCATTAGGGGTAGGACAGAACCGCGGAAGGACAGAATCCATGCAGCCGACCAAGAAAGAAATGGATGGACAAATCAAGGAAGCCATCCACTGCCTCAACCAATCATAGTACAGGACAGAAGTAGATTGCAACGTGCCAACAAACCTCTGCACAAGCATATCTGACCCTTGCAAGATTGATGACTACAGATAATAAACTGGACAGTAAGTAAGTGAGTGGGAGCTCCACAGTACAGGATTATATTTCAGCACCAAGGAGAAATCCATCATCATCACATAGCCAGATGGCATCAACCAATTAGAAGCCTCCATTGCGCATGTGTTAATCGCCATAACACACCCGTGATCATCATTCCTCCCATTATGTAGAGGATAACACACCCGTGATCATCATTCCTCCCATTATAGAGGGGGTGGTCATGTTTTTGTTAACATTCGTATAATGTTTCTTTGTTCCCAAAAATGTTTACTATCTTAGAATAAATCAAATCTTTTGTAAGCATATGACAAATAGAATAAACCATTTCAATACATGTCAAGTCTAAATGGACGGAACTGTCAGTGGAGCCGCCCACTGCATTGCCAGAAGGACACCCAGCAGGGAGGAATGATGATGATAGATACTAGATTTGAAAAAGATTTGACATGTCAATATTGTAATGTTATTAAATATCATCAATTCTATAGAAATGTTGGTTTTCTAAAAGGAAATCTATCATCTTCTGTTCAAAAAGGACAAATGTAAAATCTGAAATGCATTCTTAATAGTATAAGGGATCTATGCGTCATACAGGAATTGTCTACTCTTATATGGGTCAGTTTGGATAAGCTATATGATAATAACGTTAATGACCCGCCTCTTCCTCGGTGTATATGGTGTCATAACACCTGGTCGTGTGCTATAACCACCTCATAAAACCACCGAGTGAGCAAAGCGAACGAGGTGGTTATATGAGGTGGTTATAGCACATGACCAGGCGTTATGACACCATATACCAGTGTTCTCGCCAGAATTTTTTCACAGCATAGGGGTCAGGTACAGAAGGCCAACTTTACGCGGTGCAAGCTACGAAGAAATTACCACAGAGTAGGGTGTCCGGCTTGTTCCCCCGGAAAATTTTTGAATTCATAACCCAATGAGACACTATTTCCTGCATTTTGAGGGATAAATTTTGTGAAATAAAGTTTTTCCTCTGTTACAGCCTCATTCTTAAGCCAAATATGAACTTTTTATAAGATTTATGAAGGGTCACAAGGTTCTTTCCAGAAAGAAACACCCCTATGTTGGTTGAAACACAGCATAGGGGTCCAGACCACAGCATAGGGGGTCCAAATCACAGCATAGGGGGCCCCTATGCTGAAAAGGCCTGGCGAGAACACTGATATACACCTCGGGGCGGGTCATTAAACCTTAGTTAACACATCACAATGCTCTAATACAGCACCATGGACACAACCATTGATAAAAAGGGGTAGGACAGATCCGTGGAAGGACAGAATCCATGCAGCCGACCAAGAAAGAAATGATGCACAAATCAAGGAAGCCATCCACGATCTCAACTTTCATAGTACAGGGCGGAAGAGTCTGGCGATCTGCTTTTGAACCTCAACATCTAAAGCACAAGCAAAAACCTTAACAAGGCGGGAAAAATAGACTACAAACTGGACAGTGAGTGAGTGAGCTGCAGTTCCACAGTACAGGACTACATTTCAGCCCAAGGAGAAAACCGTTATCACAGAGGTGTTATTCAGTACACAGTGGTAGTTCAGCACCATGGATGCAACCATTCATAAAACAGGGATAGGATAGGACAGAACACACAAGGCCAACCAAGAAAGAAAAGGATGGACAGCATCAAGTAAGCCATCCACTGCCTCAACCTTCCTAGCACCAGACAGAAGAAGCTATTGAACCTCAATGTAAGCACATCTGACCCTTGCAAGACAGGTACAACAGACATTAAATTGGACAGTGAGTGAATGTGTGGGTGAGTGGCAGTTTGACAGTACAGGACTATATTTCAGTACCAAGGGCAAAGCCATTCTTAGTACAGCATGATGCTATAATTCAACAGGGACACATTCATTGATAAAACAGGGCTAGGACATAACCATGAAGGACAGAACCCACAAGAAAGAAGTGGATGGACAACATCAAGGAAGCCATACACAATCTCAACCATCATATTACAGGGCAGATTAGAGTCTGGCGGAACCTCAACATCTGAAGCACAAGCAAGACAGGGAATGTCAAACATCAAACTGGACAGTGAATGTGTGGGAGTTCCACAGCACAGGACTATGTTTCAGCACAAAGGGCAGAACCATTACTAAATACAGTACAATGCTATAGGTTATCACGATGTACACAACCATAAATAGGGGTAGGACAAAACCATAAGTAACACATGATAGAACAGAATCCTTGAAGGACAGAAGCCATAATGCCAACCAAGGTAAAAATAGACAGACAACATCAAGAAAGACAAAACTATTAACACAGGGGCACTATTTAGTACAATGCTATAGTTCAGCACTTTGGATACAACCATTAGACTGTTTCAATGTACAAAGCTGTAGTTTATCAAAATGGACATAACCATTAATATCACAGGGGTGCTCTAAACCACAAGGCTGTAACTCAGCACCAAGGACAGAAGCAGTATTTCTTCTGAAATGGTTCACAGCTACAGGTATCAGTTTCAAACCATGGACACAGCCACTGAGACAATAGAGATGTGTCAGCCAACTGTCCAATGGTAAACTGAAGGCATTCTTGTACTATGAGTATGAGAAAACAACCTGTTACATCAGTACACAGTGTCCCTTAAAAAGCTGAAAAAAGAAAACTGTGGAAGGTCAAAAGATATAAACTTACAGTCTCAGGTCCATCAGACGGACTGTGTTGTCCCTGCCATGGACCAACAGCCTTCGCCCACCGTGGTGTAGCTGGACACTGTTAATGGTCACTCCCTGGAAAACACCAACAGATCAGTCAGTACTGAACACCTGCGACACAAACTGTCATCACCCAGGACACAAGATGTGGTGGACATCAATGTTATATCAGCATTCGTCTTAAATGTAGTAAAGGTCTCTTAATAGAAAAGCAATAGGCAAGGGCAACAATATTCCTTAAGTTGGGCTAACATTTGGACATAAAGAGACTTACCCTGAGTTCCTCCTCCCTGATCTGATGATGTAGGTTCCATTCAGCCACAGGGTCTGGGGAAGGAAAAAGAGGGCATCAGCTGAGACACAGACTTTTCTCACATTACCTGCTGTAAAGTATATCTATGGCCACTTGTTTTTATATGCATCATAATACTCAGTAATAGTGTAGGTGTTAAGGCAAGGTGGGTTTGTTACCTGCAATGTTTACAAAGTGCTAACACAACCACGACATGCAGACTAAGTGTGTTTGTTACCTGTGTTGACTTCCAAAAGTGACAGTCCTAAAACAACCCACATGTGCAGAGAGTTAAAGGTGTGTTAGGGTGCAGAAGATGAGGAAGAAATGGGATGCAAGAGTCACAGAATTATCATCAAAAGATCAATCAAAATGTCCTTGCAAAAGACAAATCCATATTGCTAGTCTTGTTGCTATGCCAATCTATGAAGAAAAAACATTTAATTCTTATTACTAAATATTTTCCTGGGCATTTGGAGCATGGTAGGGTTCAAGTGCCATCTCAAACACTGTTGACATTCCCCCTGCCCTCCCCCTTACCTCTCCTGGGCTGCTCATGTACAAAAGTGTTCCAGATGATGACAACTCCCTCACTGTCTGCTGAGAACATCCGTACCCCTGCAACAGACATAGGAAAATGCTCAGTGGTTTGACTTATACTGCTATTCTGTTTCAAGACAGCAGCTTTTAAACACAATATGACAACTACAATGTACATACAACAAATATTTGACCAAGTCACAAATCAACTTCTATTCATTACCTGTGGTCCCTGCCGCATATCCAGGGGCGGGGGCCTCAGTTTCACCAACATAGTACCTAACATCCCCTCCAGACTAGCAAAACTAACATGAACACAACTTTACTGATATGTAATGTATAGAGTTCTGTAGCTGGCCCCAATAGTCAACCCCATAATGCAGGGTTTACTACTGTAACAGTAACTTGAGATTTCACGTTGCTCAAAGCCTAAGAATCCTCCACACAACTGTCCAACCACTCACCGTCCCTGTCAAAGCACAGAGAGTTGACCAGCCCCTGGTGCCCTTCCATCTCCTTCAGCAGCTGTCCGTAAACGCCGTCACCCTGCGAGATCCAGACCCGGATCACGTGATCGTACCCACCGGTCACGATGATCCCAGGCTGGACGGGGTGGCAGGATACCGTGTACACGAAGGATGGGTGAGGTAGGACTTTCTCCGCACTGGTTGCCATGGTATCAGTATTCCACACCCTACAGGAAATAACACAATCATGTCATTCTAACTTGATCTGGGTCATCTGTGACATTGATCTGTGGTCCACTAGCACAGCACCAAGCATATCAATAGCCTCCATATATATAGCAGGCTCTCTGGGCCTTTTTTTGGCTTATGGTACACATTTTGCTGATGACTTCCTTTAATTTGTACTGGGTCATTTGTTAAGAGCCTGCTATGGAGGCTAGCATATCAATGTAGTACTACACAAAACAGATCAGTAAAGAACTGAATGCAGAAACTAGCTAAAGATAATGCAGAAAATAGCCACAATGAACTAACTGAAGAGAACTGAACATAACATCACTGAAGACAGTAGAAGTGAACACATCTAACCTTGCTGTCCCGTCAGAAGAAGCTGAGAAGAGTTGGTTGTTGTCAGGTGACCAGGACAAGTCGTAAACAATGTTATGATGACCGAGGAACTGACCCTTCAGACTGCCTTCTGGAATCTGCCCAGATAAAATGAGACTTTAATTCATGCCCAAATCAGAAACAAAAGGATACAAAAAAGTGAGAGTTACAAATAACTGATGACAGCATTCCTAACAAGGATTTGATCAGTCATCACTTTAGCATCCTCCACATTCTTTGCAGTTTGATGACAATATTATGAAGAAAGCACTACAAGATGTACCCAAATACAGGGGAATCACTTTAAAGACATGTATTTACTCAATCATGTCAAAGTAAAGTTTTGTTGAAAAATCAGACTGACAGACAGATATGAAATCCTCTACGGCCTAAGTTAAGTAGAGTTACAAGAAAACTTCTGACCTCATATATCAGGATGGGATAACTGTCCTTGTCTGCACAACCACAGGCCAGCATCCTGGAGGGGAGCAAAAACATGGTAGTCAGATTTTTCCATTCAGAAAAGCTCCATGTTTTTAGCTAGCTCAATCTCATGAAGCAGATCGTCATGTGATGTGTTTCAGCTTCAACTTATTCATCTAACCAATGAGACATGTTACCTATTACAAAGGCTGTTTTCAATGCATTTTGTTGGGAAATCCTCAACATTATTGTGATGAATTAAAAAAAATTATAACATCAACTTAGTTTTAAAAGGGATAGAAATTACTTTAGTGTCTGAGATTAGGAGATAACCCATACCTGCCGTTAGGAGAGAACCTGACGACCATACAGCCCATCCTGCCAGCCTGCAGGGACAGGGTCTGTTTGTTGGGCAGTCTGCACACCTGGCCTTTCAACCTGCCCCACCTGCCTGGTCCTTCTGTCTCATCTCTGTAACAAACAATACAGGTGAGATAACACACCTGGCCTTTCAACCTGCCCCACCTGCCTGGTCCTTCTGTCTCATCTCTGTAACAAACAATACAGGTGAGATAACACACCTGGCCTTTCAACCTGCCCCACCTGCCTGGTCCTTCTGTCTCATCTCTGTAACAAACAATACAGGTGAGATAACACACCTGGCCTTTCAACCTGCCCCACCTGCCTGGTCCTTCTGTCTCATCTCTGTAACAAACAATACAGGTGAGAAAACACACCTGTCCCTTCAACCTGCCCCACCTGCCTGGTCCTTCTGTCTCATCTCTGTAACAAACAATACAGGTGAGATAACACACCTGTCCTATCACCTGCCTTCTCCTTCCACCTCATCTCTGTAGAAATACAAGTTCTGGTTGTTGGGACAAACTTAGCTTTCAGCACCAAGGACAGAGATACTTATAGACACTTTGTAACCTTCTGACTTTTTAACAAAGCACACTTGGATCATCTAAAATAAGAAAAGTACCGAAACAATGTCATCTGACATCATCTTCAAAGTCCTATTTGGAGTCAAGTGCCACTCACCTTGTTCTTGAGGTTCTGTCCTTCAGTTTTGCTGTTAGCTTCATCTCTTTGTACGTCATCCTGCCTTTTTCCTGAAAACATCAACCATGTTAGAAACTCAGCATAGACAACGACTATCAAACTATGTGCATTATTTCCCTTTCGTGTCACCTTTTCAAAATGATACAGTAGTCAACAAGTTTAAATGCACTTGTACTACTTGTAAGTGCAACAGATTTCACTTAGTAAAATAATTGCTTTCAAAAATTCCTGCAAGCCTTTCACTGCAATGTATGATATCATGAAAACTTCACACTGATTCTTTTCTGTTTCAATATCAAATGTGATCCACCGTTGATATCAAATGTGCTTTATTACTGAACAACCACATTTGCATCAAACACATCATACACATTTGCAAGTGGAGGTTATATAAACTGTAGGATGCAACCTACCTCCTGCAGTGCTACCATAGACCTAGGCGCCGCCTCCACCTTCCCTGGGTTCTTGATACCCTTGACAGTTACGTACAGCGTGGACGGGTAGACCTGTCGCGGCATGTTCTGCCACCAGTCAAACACGTCCACCACGTCTGGTTTGGGCTTGTACTTAAACGGTGGGTAGAACAGCTGCAAACGGACCTTCTTATCTGTGTTCAGCTTCTCGTTAGAACCAACAACCTGCAAAGAAAGTAGGAATACTAAGATCTAGTTTTTTTTAATCAGATGAATAATAGGTATACAGATATTTCTAGTATCAATTTCAACATTGATATTAAGAGGTACGGGCTTTGACAAGTTTTCGACTAGTGAGGTGGGTTCTTTTACGTGCTTGAGGTGTTGCACAGGACCGCCATTTAACGTCTTATCCTAGGTACTCATTTTCACCAGAGTGAAGCGAGGAAATGTGTAAAGTGTCTTTCCCAAGGGCTTAACGTCAGGGACAAGTCATGATCTGGGAACCCAGGTTTTGAACCCAGGCTAGGACCTCTGGGTTCTGCGCCAAACACCCTGCCATTATTCCACTGCGACATCACCAACATTACATGTACAACATCAAAAATACATGAACATCCATTACATATACAACGACATATACATCTCGCCCCTCTGCAGTACATTCCCTACCTTGAGGAAGGCCCATGCTATCCTGTGCCAGCCCCCCTGCTGTCCCTCAGACCTGTAGTTATTACTGGCAACACTCATGCTCACAAAGTCCAACACCTCAAACAGAACAACCACTCTTGGATCTTCCATCTGAAATAGAAGAAAAGAAAGATGTTGGGTCATCTTTGGATTCAAGGACCAAGTTGTATAATACTATCACATGAAAGAAAAGATGTATGATAACATATTTAAAAATACCTAAAACATATACAAGCATTCTAGGACATCCAACTAATCTTAGCCTTCTCCCTGCTGCCTAACTATCTAACATGTAACCAATAGGGAGTTGGGTGCCAAATGGCTACTTCAGTGTGCTAAAGGTTAAATTTGTTAATGAACTAGTAATCAGATGACGTTGCCACTCAAATACAAACCTGGGTAAAGAGGCCAAAGTTCTCATTGAAGATGAGAAGTTCTTCCCAGGCTGGCAACATGGACTTCTTCTTCTTAAAGTCAAAAGGCTGAGTCATGATCGGGAGGATGTATTCCACTTCTCGCCGCTGGGTCTCGTAGAAAGATGTTACTGGACGATTTCTGTGGAAATACATACGCAAGTACATCATCTCCTGATGTCATCATATTCTGATGTTCAAGCAAAATATTACATTTGGGACCATACAAACCCACATCAAAGATTATTAGATATTGTGTTTTTGCACAATAGATTTATTTTTGCACAATAGATGTGCTTTTGCACAATACAATGTAGATGTATCTTTGCACAATGACTTTGATGTTCAGGTCAGCTTACAATTGGGGACCAATACAAAGAAACTCACTTGTCTAACTTCATGACGTAGTTTCCAGTGTCCATGTCACAGATGTGGACCCTGACCAGTGGATGGAGTATGTACAGGTCAGTCTTGAGGGGGTCAGACTTGTGTACGGTGATGCCTAACACTTTCCCCTCGTCTTCCAGCTGCTTCCTGGGACTATCAACAATCTCGTCCTCTGTTGACTCAGCTGGACAAGGAAACAGACAAAAATGATCTTAAAAAGTCATACTCAAAAATTCTTGATTCTCCATCACACAAATATCTATGTACATACATTCTGACCCTTGATGTATATTGTAGTTATAAAAGGATCAAATTTTGAAAATACAGACTCTATACATGATAGTTCCTAAGTCTATACATGTTTGTTTGTTTGTTTTATTAAGATCTTCATTAGCATTCAATTCTAACAAATTTTACACTATTCTTCTTGGGGCCCTCTGTATGATTTATGAATGCCAAACTGCCAACAAAACATGCATCTAAATGTATCTCCTCAACACATCAGGAAACATACAATGATTACAAGCTAAAGGCAGTAAACAGTACCAACATTACTATGCAAAGGACTCCCAGCTTGGGAGAACACTTCTTCATACTGTTATTACTTTCTACGTTACTACACTTATGGACCCTTTTCCACTTAGTCCAAACATCACATCAAGTGTTGTCTAAGAATAATATTAATAAGTACCTTTTCTTCTCCTGGACTTCTTCCCCTTCCCCTTGCCCTTCCTGCGAGGACTGACCTCCCCCTCATGGCCAAACTGCTCATCCTCCTGTCTTGTCTCCAGAGCCTGCTCGTATTGATCTAGCATCTCCTCACTGTTCGCTTTTGTCATGTCAGAATGTGAGGCAGACGGTGGCCGCTTCTTCTTCGTCTTTTTCTTGGAAGGAGCTAGTTCCTCTATTGTCATTGGCTCATCTCTATTGAGAACAAAGTTGTTTGTATCAGCATAAAAACTAGTTTGGATGGCTTATCTCTGTTGAGAACAAAGTTTTTTGCATCAGAAAAAAAGTTTGGATGGTGTTTTCTTGTTATGTACTGACACACCTTGACTCCAAAATATAAAACAATGAACTTAGAACACAAAAAGCAACTGTATCACAGTGGACGTACATAGCTCAGACATTTAAGAACTAAAATCCTTTCCTACCCCTGATCTGTGTCCTCTGTTGTCTGTCTGCTCTTCTTCTTTTTCTTCTTCTTGCCAGGTGACCTCTCCCCCTCATCTAAGGTGTCCGTACTCCTGCCGACCGACTCCTCCTGTCTTCTACGGTTCTTGTTGTTCCGAGGACTGTCGTAAGAATTGTTCTCCATACTCCTGTTTAAATCATCGGCGCTGTCTTTTCTCAGATCAGCACCCTCTCTGAGGGCATCCAGCTATGAGGTGTAATTAAAAGAAAAAAAAGATACAATGATCTCTGTTTACAGTTGAGGAAAAGGATTCGAATAAGCACAAGATACAATCCTTGATCCTCTGTAAAAATGTGAATAAAGGAAAAAAAACTTACATAAATATAATTTTTACATCCTGCTTTTCAAACCACATCATATTCTTCGAATGCTACTAGTAGTTGCATGGAAGTCTATGATTTAAATTCCCTCCATGAATATAGGTGAATATATATGGTTTAGTTAAATCAAACCTTACGAGAGGTACATGTATTTAAAATCTCACCACTGTTTCTGCTGAAGCCTTCTTCTTTCCTTTCTTCTTTTTCTTTCCACCCTCTTCAGTCCTGTGTGATTAGTAGAAGTGTTAACTCACCATTATTTCAGTGAAGTCACAAGTTTTTAAAAAAGTCCTACTAGTACTTGTCAAACAGATGCTCTACAATCTATCAAGGATCAGACTTCAATAATGGCAGCCAGAGAAATACAGGGCCTCAAATAGACTGAAGCATTTTTTCCACAGCAGTGTTAGTACTTGTCATTTTGTGCCAGTAAATAATACAACACAAGCATATGTCCATCAACACCTCCTTCCCTGTCTAAACTTATTTGTAGGTCACTAGGTGTGTGTGGAAAAAATATATACAATAATCCCTACTTTGCCTCTTCCATGGCAGCCTCCAGCAGCTGGTTCAGCTTGGCCTTAGTCTTGGGTCGGAGGTCATTGACCCGAGAACCTGGAACTGTAGTTTTAAGGTGTGAATAAAGTTCAAAAGTTCAACTGACAAGCTCTCCCTGAATCCATGCACAAGATGTACATATTAAGACTCACATGAAGCATGTTTGAGTCTATATACAGAATGATGCATTCCCTGATCATGTCTTGATTGCCCTAGGCTCTCTCTTGGATGTCCATCGTGCAGCGATGGGACCGCAGACCGAATTCAGGATTCATTAAATTCAACAAACTTATGCTCCCTCTGACAGTTGTATTGTAATTCTTTGAAATCATTTATTCTATCAAAGCTTTATAATGATAATTGTTTTAGATAAAAATCCTGACCACACATGTAGCACATATTACTATTACTAGTAATATTGAGCGGAGGAAATTTCAAAGGGAGTTCAGGAACTTTGCCTTCTTCACTGCAAACAAAGTGTGGATGTATTTCACAATGGTTACAGTCAATCTGCCAAAGAATACCACTCAGGGAACCGATAAAATCTGGTCTATTGTGGACAGGTTGTCTCTTTTATATAATACAAATGTGCTCTGGATTCTAAATGTCTGTGTCAATGGTCAATGTAAGAAACCACCAAAAAGTGGCCAGATGCCCCTTATGCAGAGGTGTGCACTTGTCTGACTGTATGAGTCACTGGGTGGTGACTCACCTGGTGATGGTACATCCTCATCAGGGTCTGGGCTGGACGGAGGCCTTCTGGGAGGTTTCTTCTTCCTCCGCTGCTTCATGGAGTTCAAGCCTGTACAAGTGTCATTTATATATAAGTTATAGCAATATGTATGATTCCGTATCTACTATCTGCTGACACTGACATTGAAGATAAATATTTCCACATACATATTCAGGTCAACAAGAAACACACTCTGGTGAATTTTCATCAGAATGACATTATTCTGCTAAAATATCAGCAACATATCTAATAAGCTATGACTTTTCGACTTGAAGAATTATATTACAACATATATTTGCTTCACTATAAAAACGCTTACCTTTGTGTCTTTGATAGTAAAACTAACGTTACCTCCTAACGTTACTACCCCCCCCCCCCCAGCACACAGAAAGTAAGTCACGCAGAGAAGAAATGTAAGCTAAACGTACCGATTTCTTCCGCCATACCTGCTCCTTTCCTCCAGTTAATCAAACAGACTTTAAATATCTACATGATTCATGCTGGTTTGTTGTTTAGGCAATGTTTTGTTCCACCCAACACCTGTTTGAACCGTATTGACACCCGCCAGACAGCACATCTAATTGGAATTCTTTGTAAAATGTCACCTTCTCTTTCATTGGTTTAAAAACAAAGAGTCGGTTTCGTACATCCAATCAGCTTGTCTGTTTTATACCGCTTGGCTAGCAACTGATTTTGAAGAGAGTGACGGTATATGAGCTGTACCATTATGAATTCAGGGGATGTTTTTACTTTTAATAATTGCTCTTTACGGTGATACTGCTCTTTTATAGCTTTTATATTAAATTTAGAGACAGTTTGAGTATTTTGAAATATTTCTATAGTACAGTTTCAATCTACGAAACTACTTGGTCGTTATTTCAGTGTACAATGGTATGCTCCAGGGATTGACCATTACGTTTACAAGGATCACTTGATACGCATTTTCTTCTGTCAGAACGGCATAAAAGGAAAATTTGTCCACAAAATCTTTCCATCTCTCTAGAACTAGGTACCAACCTACTTTTGCCCAGGTGTCATGCCGACATGAACGTTACATATTGACAAGTTAAACCAAACCTTGTACACATGATGACCCGTCCCTCATAAAACACATCTAAGATGGCGGCGACGAGTGTTGACGTGTCTGACGTGACGGACCAGGTGCCGTTTGACGTGGAGGGGGACATCACCGTCCCCGGGGCTCCTCCCGAGGAGGACGAGGACGACTTCTCCACCCTAGACGAGCCGGTGAAGGAAACCATTCTCAGAGATCTCAAGGTATTTCGTGACAACAGTATGAGGAAGTGTAGAAGGGGAGGGGCGGCGACGTTTGCTAAAGCCTAAAACACGACAGTAACAGGTGTTTCTTGTTTCAATCATGATCATGGACTATATCAGATGATTCTTTCCTGTCAAAGCCTTAAATTTCCGCATGACAAAAACACCTTTAATATATATAAAGCGATTTATACTGGCAAGAGAAAGCCAGTTATTTGCTGTTCATATGAGTTACATATATAATCGTATGTGTCTTGTGTTCTTGTATATCCAGTCAGGTGTATTTTTTTTAAATTTCAGGCTGTTGGGAAGAAGTTTGTGCATGTGTTGAACCCACTGAAAGGCAGCCGGTCCTTACTGAGAGAGTGGGACCTGTGGGGCCCCCTGGTGCTGTGTGTCATGGTGGCACTCTTACTACAGGGGGACAACGCAGCAGACACCGGAGCACCGCAGTTCGCTGAGGTAAGCCCCCTGGCTCTATAGAGAAGTAGTGCAGCACCACAGTTGTGATTAAGTATTGACGAGGTTTGATGCATGCGCTTGGTCAAAGGTGAAGGCCATAAACCAAACACGTCAGACCATGGGCAATACTAGTACGCTACAGAATTTCTGTAGAGGAAGCGTGCGTGCTTCCGGCCACTTCGAAAATGCTCCCGTCATTAGCGCAAGTCTTTTTTTCCGTCATACTTTACACTGATTGTGTCCTTCGGGACTCGCTGTTCAGCAACTTCGGCACCAGCTTGGGAAATTCAATGGAAATTTCTTGGCCTTCCACCTATAGTCAAACCTTGTTATGCAAATTGACCAAAGGATTCTTGATGTGTATAATCAAATGCATGTCCAGACTCAAAACTTCAAGTGCAAGCATACATTTGAACCTCCCTATTGCTATGTCTTGAGATTCTTCAGTATCAGCAAAAAGCCAATTTAATGAGGAATTGTAAGAAAGCAAAGAAAAAGATAAAAGGCAGTCAAAAACATTGCAAGGACATTTTGACATTTATTTATTTATACATGTACAGAGAAAATACAGTCAGGTAACAAACCTTCAAAAGGAAGATCTCAACTTTGTGAAGAAACAAAAAGTAGAGAGTGACTGCAAGTGGTGTTGTCCATTTAACTTACTAGTAAGTATTTGAAATATGTCTAGAATTTCTACATTTTACATAAAGAAACCCATGAGTTAACGTAAGTTTTGGTCATGACAGGTGTTTGTGATCCTGTGGGTGGGTGCTGTGGTTGTGACCTTGAACTCCCAGCTGCTTGGAGGTCAGCTGTCGTTCTTCCAGAGTGTGTGTGTCTTGGGCTACTGTGTGCTGCCGCTCAGCATCGCACTCATCGTCTGCAGAATTATCCTCGCGGCCTCCGCTACACAGACTATCGTTTTGTTCGCTATACGGTTTGTAACCGTGCTTCTTGGGTTTGCCTGGTCGACCTTTGCAGCGATGGCCTTCCTAGGAGACAGCCAGCCAGTCAACAGAAAAGCTCTGGCAGTTTATCCAATCTTCTTGTTTTACTTTATTATCAGCTGGATGATAATTTCACATACACACTCGGACACTTAGTATCAGACTGATCATGAAGTAGAATGTTAGACAGAAGCAGTCCTAGTCTACAGGTTTGTTCCTTATACATGTAAGTTATGAATTGATTATAGCTAATAGCTTTCTTCTGAAAGGACAGAACAACCTAGGTACGAGTCAAAGGGTAGAAGGTTGATTTAATTATAAAGTTTATAGACTTGAAGATTATTGAAAATCATTAGAATTTATTTATGGCATAAAGGCAAAGGTGGGAAAATATGTTCTTTTTTTTTTGCATTGTGTTGTGTCTTCCGTGCCATGAAACTCTGCTAAGTATCTGCAAACTAAACTGTTGTGGTTGCTAGGAATTTATATAATGTAGAATTTGTATATTGAAGGGTATGTATATATTCAATGGAACACTTTGAAAGAACTTTATAAGTATAATTATCATTTATCAATAGATGTGACTTTTTATCAAAAGAGACAGCGAAGATGAGATGAATTGTTATTTTTCTTTTCAATCAATATTATATTTATGTTAAAGTTGACTGACCAGGTGATAAGGAGTTGACTGTTTAAGCATATCATGCATTGTTCCTGTCATTTTGGAAATTATAAACTACCCGGGGTAGATATTTTTTTGACATGCACCTGATATGTGGCACATATACATGACACTGTATATATAGCTTTGTAATGATATGTTATAAGAAAGGCATTTTGAAATTTAGTTAGTATTATTTAGACTAAGTTATGCTGATGAAGTGTAAAAGGTCAAACCTCATGATCAAAAGCTTTCTTTGTTTTATGTTATTGTAAAGTCAGGACTTGGTGTAATATGTACAATCATTACATGTACTAAAAGTCTTGCTGCTGGATAAGGGATGTATTTGTTACAGCAGAAAGTCCACCTAAAGTCATCATTACATCATTTACATGAATTTTGCCTGTGTGGGCAATAAAGCAAAAACATGAACAAGCCTTTCTGTTGTGCCATTTCATTCCTTTGCTAATAGTAATACTACTACAAGCAATTTAAGTGTGATAAGTAACAAACACTGGTGACATGGCAATTTGATTAAAGATAAACGTCCTTCTTTAGTTTCTGATTGATAGCTTATTTACAAGGCTCAGTTTCAAAGTGTTTTAAATTGAATGACATAATAAAACAAAGTACATGTAATTGAATAAGTCATCATGATTGCAATATAAGTACCAAGTTTGATAATCTCAAAACATAGTAATAGCTCCTTTCTGTACAAGCATATCACAAGAGGTGCCTAATGTCCTATGATACACACAAAATATAAAAACTGGGATTATGTCTGTATGCCATATCAATATTTGCTTCTTTGCTTCACATTTCATCACACCAAACGAGGGTCAGTCACAAAGAATTCGTAGCGCTATGACACAAAAGGTGTTTCTTTGTGACTGACCCCAACTATATTGAAAATAGTTCATCAATAGAATGTCTCAGTAATCACTGAAATTAAGAATTCAAAGCAAAATCTAGACAGTTTTTGTGATAATTATATTGCTCATTTTATCCATTTATAGCCTCACACTTAGGATGTTGGTGGAGTTCTGGTTGCCTGTAATTTGGATGCCTATGAGAGTGAGAGGCTGCATAAGATGATAAGCTACAGAACCGTCTCCTTCTCCAACATGCTGCTCCTGTCATTGCACACGCATGTCTCGTCAATAAAACGTAGACATGGTGTTGTGGCCTCTTCACGGTCGTCCTCAGCAATAATTGCGCTGTCATCAGAAAGTGTGGACCTTTCTTTGCTCTCCCTGCTGTAGTCAGCAACGCCGTCTGAAAGAGTGGACCTCTGTCTCCGGAACCCGAAACGGACGACAGAATTGGACACGACGCTGTCGGCCTGAACGGAGCGCTGACGAAGTAGTTCCCAGGCCGAGCTCTTCCTGGTAAGGACTCTCTTCTTGGGCATGTTGTAGCGGAGCTCACGCCAGAACCGGTGGTCAGTCCTGGTCTCTGCCTGGTCCGACCACTTGATGCAGGTGACCGCCTTCATCAGCTTCTGAACCTGCTCGTTGAATATCTTCAGTGTCTGGAAGAAAAGTGTAAATGATAGCAGTCTTTCAGCAGAATGTGGGGCTCTTTTGCAATGTACCCCCTGGTCCTGTAGATGTAACTTACTATTACACAGGCAGCTCTTAAGACCATTTGTATTACACCCTGTGAAGTTGATGATGCTATATAATTTTAAAACATACCTCCAAGCAGATAACGGGAGGGAAATTGTGGCTTTTTCTGGCAGCCAGACTTCCAGTTCAGAACAGCCAGAAAACGTTACAATTTTTCCTACCAAGATTCTCATGAAGATTATCCTGAAACATATGTTAATTACCTCAAAATCTTCCTGGTCCTTGATTGGCAGGTATTCAATCATTACGATCCTTGCCTTCTCTCTCAGCATCTCGTCTAGAGCGACACATGAGGCAAACTTCATCCACTGGTTCTTGACGTAGTTTGGAGACAACACGAACAGCACACGGCGTGACCGCTGGATGAACTCCACGTAATTCTCAAATGTATCTGGTCATAAACAGAAAAATCTATCATTGCAATACTTAAGAGAACACAACGGTGCATCTAGATTGATATTATGATACCATGTTCCTTATTTTGTAAAAAGAAACGTATATTGATATGAAGTTTAAAAATGACTGATTGCTTAATATCATTGTAAATCCAGAAAAGTTCACAGGGATTTGATTTAAATTAATCTAAAAGGCAGGGAGAAAATGGAGTGTTAGCAGTGGTTATGAGTTCGCATTTGAAACAATAGAAGCGCCTACAGTCAGCTATTCACGGTAATTTTAAGTGCGCAGTAAAGAGTACACCGCTAACAACGCTAACATAAAACCAGGTAAACATTTCTGCATTTACAGTATCTGAAACATACCTGTCCCTCCGTCAAAGTCGCGATGTTCGATCCTGACCACACAGCGACAGGTTTTCTCCAGGAATGGCAGGAGGAGGTTTTTGACAAACCCTATCTGCTGGATGTCGTACAGAATAAAGACATCATACTCCTTCTGACCTGGAGAAACAAGACATACATGCATGGAAAATTTAGATAAGAAATAACACAACCTGTAAAAAAAAAGGTTGTATTATATATACTGTAGCCTCACGATAGAAAACTGGGACTTTGATTATTAAGTAAATGACTGCATTTGGTCCTAAACCTGCTAAAACTAAAAGTTATTTCCTAACTGCTGCCATTATTAAAATGTTTCTTTTAATACTGATTATAGCATGTCAGAGTCATGAATTCTGAACAAAAGAACGTAAGAAGACGGTCTCATACCAAGGTCTGAGAACCTGAGTTTGCCCTTTGCCCTGGAACCGTTCATGAAGCCCAGGTACTTGACATTGAGATGCTCTCCCTGAACCCACTTCAGGAATGGATCCTCTCCTGGTGTTCCCACCTAAGAAGCAAACATAGCAAGACTGTAACAACATGGAACAACGAATTGGATCATTAGTTCTGGTTCTCTTGAGAAAAACGAAACAACACCCACTACTACTATTCCACTCTGCAGTGGTGAAAAGCATTTTAAGGCTTACCTTATATCTTTTCACTAAAAAGTTATTTGCAGCTATACTTTTAATGCATGAAAGACAAACTTTCAAACCTCAATAATCCCATCCTTAAAGCTGACCCAGAATGTTTTCCATTCATTGCCGGACAGAATCTGAGGGGTCGAGGAGGAGACTTCTCTCTGGTCCGTCAGCATGCCATAAACATGTCGGCGAATGGCGGACCTGGTGTTGTTGTCGGAACCAATGATGATTTCATAGGTGACACCCTTAGGACCTGCATTTTAAGGATAGCATTCTGTAACTGGTTATTTCTTACAAAGTTTTTTTGGTCTGAATAACTGGAGGTAGATTGAAGAATGAATAACTCTTTAACTTAGAAAATCTTTTTACATTGTTACGGTCAAATGATCAAATACAAAAGTTTAGAGTGCAGTCCAATTTCAGTCCACAGGTTTGTTAGATGTCTTCTGAAAATTTCCTAGGGCTGCTGTCAGTCAGTCAGTCATTCAGATAATCTGTGACTTTCTGACTTGGGAGGTCACTGTAGCTCAACTGGTAGCAGCCTAACAGTCGTACATGTTACTGGGAGACCCTGGTTCAAATCATGGGCCTGGAAAAGGCATCTCGGTTGGAGCTTCACCTGTCTTTCGGAAGGGACATAAATTAGGGGTCCCATGTTTGAGGAGGTGCATCGAGCATGGTACCCTCCCTGTAAAAGTATACCCTACAGAAACAGCAAGGAAACTTGCTACTCTTGGCAGTCCACAATGTGAACAATAACAACAAATGACCTGAGTTTGTGTACCTTTCTCCTGGGAGAGAAGAACCCTGGCGTTCTGCTGCAACTTGACGTCCATGGTGAAGTGCGTCACGTGCAGCTCCTGTTCATGGAACTGGAAATCCTCGTCACCTTCAGACGTGTGCTCAATGGTGTCTGTAGAACATATAGAGTTCTAGTCACAAGTTCTTGCCTGAGGGCTAATTGCAACATGAAACAATGAATACGTATAGAAAAAGTATACAAACATGCAGTGCAAGTTAACAATGGTGACAAGTGGAACAAGTGACTATTCTAAGGACTGTTACAGGATACAATCTAAGCTTTTTGGGCTAACAACCAGTTGTCAACAGATCAGTCAGTCAATCACCACTTATCAATTAACGAACCAACTGACAAATCAAGCAGGTAGCGTTCATTGTTAATGACATTGTTTAGTACCTTCTCCTATAGACAAAGATGCCTTTAATGGAAATTGATTTTATAGACTTTTTCATTATGCACCAGTCACTTTTTAATTATCAGACCAACTAGTTAAATGTTCATTGTATAAAAACCAACAATGTGTGCCATATGTCCATGAGTTTTCCCACAGTAAATGGTGTTTTGAAACTGGAATTAGGTTTACCCAGTGTCACTGCATGATACTCCATGGGATTATTCTGACAAATATATTGAACACGTATATAGCAAAAACAACAGATACCTCCTTCCTCAAATGGCATGAACTTGTCCTTTATCATCAGACGGATCTCCAGTTTCTTCCAGTAATACACCAAGGCCAGAACACATACCATCATCAGCACAGCACCGCCCCCTGCCGCCCCGTTCTTGTACTGCTGCATTTCCTCATTCAGATCTTCCTTGACGGCACTTTCACTCCTAGGATCTGGTTGGGACAATAGGATTCGATTTTTTCAAATTTATGGGAAACAACGACAATCCAGGTTATAGTTTTATGAACAATGGAATTAACTTGTGCTCACATCTTATACTACTACCAATTCAGCGTTACATGCAAGGGTCTGCATGGAGGGTCACGACAACACTTTACGCTAAATTCAGAAGAACTCCCTACTATTACACTAAAACCAAGAAAGGCGATTATGCAAAATTTGGTCGCCTCGCTACGCATTACGTGACTAAGATGGCTTTCCCTAGGAATCACGGGAAACAGAAATAGGCTGCCTTCGCCTGATGGAAAAGAGCATGCAGGTCCTCATGTTCTTCAGAGTCAAATTCGTCCAAAAAGATAGGAAAAGCAATACAGGGTAGTTGCAACTATACAAAAGCTTTCATGAAACTGGATTTGAGACTATTACTACTTTGTAAGGGTGAGAATGGTTCTTAGTTTCAAACCCAAATGCACCCATATGAGCTCTGCAAGCGCTAACAAAAATAAGTCAAAGGACTTTCTTTCTGCTGCTTCAAGTACCATCAGTGTATCAATGTAAGATTTTCTGTTGTAAAAATGAGACCAGTTCAAAGATCTAGAATCATCTCACCGTCCCCTTCCACCAGCTGGACCTGTGCCGTTTCATTACCGAACAGGTTCTTAGCCACGCACGTGTACTGGCTGTAATCCTCAGGCTTGATGTCAGTGATGATCAGGGTACCGTTCACGAACTCTTTTCCTTTCTCGTCCTCCCTACGATTGTAAGGAAGATAAACAATGAGGTTTCAGATATTGAAACACGACACTTCATTTACATGGTACAAATGTATCTGCTTTTCCTTAAATGTCTTGAACATACGAAGATGAGTGACGAAAAGAGAGGGGGGAGAAAGAGGGAGGGTGAGCCTTTCCCATCGTACAAACGAGACTTTTCAAACCAACACAAGAGCTTTTCGCAGGCCTTCGAAACAAAACGTAACCCATTCCGATTCTAAGGAAAGGTCCTTCCAAGTCTATGAAAGAGCCTTTCCAGGGCAAGCAGTGCTAGAGGGTACACGTGAATCAGAACTCACCTCGTGGTATACCCCTCTTTGATCCTGTCCGTGTCATCGATAAAGTGGCCGTCGACGAGCCAGTACACTTGCTTGATAATCTGTTGTACGCCAAAGTACGCATGGCAGCTGAAGGTGACGTTCTGTCCAAGGCGGCGGTACTCCTTGTGCATACCGTTAGTAGTAGGATGGAGGATGACCGGCGATTGTTTGGTCGGTGCCACTGGGGTAGGATAATAAGAACATTACGAATGATGAAACAGACCCTCTCAGAGAGGTGTTCGCCCAGTTGGTATTACAGGAAAGGTACAATACAAGCTAGGCATGATGAATGGAATGTACACGTCTTGCTACACTTTTTCTATTGCCCGAAAGCAATTCTAGGTTATAACATGTTCATTTTCTTTACTTTTTTGCAAAACAACTTTGTGTTTATCCATATTGATTTGCGGGAACCATTTGATGTGGACGTATCGGTATGGAGTGTACACGGAACTTCAGACGAAGCCTTAAAGCCAACTATTGTATGCTCATCCGTTTTAGAACATCCGACTCGACGAACGCAATATGGCCATGCGATAAAAAAGAATTGTACTGACGCTTCACGTGGAGTGATATCTGTCCGACCAGCCGCTCCGTCCCGTTGAAACCCTCACATCGGTACGTGCCGTTATCCTGAGCAATCTGTACCGGGTAGATCTCTAACGTTTCGTTCAGGTCTCCTTTCATCTGGATCGTTTCAGCCGACTGGTCTGTCCAGGGGAACGCTTTACCATCTTTGAACCAAGAGATCGGGCTGCTGGGAGTGATGCAATCCGCTAGGGGGCATCTCAGCTCCACCGCCTCCCCTTCATAGGCCCGGCGAATCTCACGTTCATCAATGTAGTCGCATGGATCTGATTAAAAAGTCACGTATTATTAGATAACGTCATAGTTAAGCAGCATGCTAGTATGTTCCTGGCATTAGAAACATGTTTTCTTATACCATATTTCATATTTACAAACTTGTCTAGAATTAACAAGCAAACTGAGTTTATTCTATTCACAAAACCAGCTGAAGCGAACGGAAGATTCGCTTATTTTTCTTGAGGTAGCGATCCTTAATAATGGTTCAATACAGCATGATCAAATAAGATAATATAATATCTACAGATTGATAAAAGATCAAAGGGACAATGTCACGTGTCCTTCCATCGAGATTTCAAATATGATTGTGCTTATGAAAAAAATATCATACTTAGGTTTTCGTTCTTACCTCCGTAATCTGAGTAATCATAATAGTCTCCGTTATAGTCAGTCGGAGCGATCGTCATGGGAAACGCAGATCTCGCGAGAAGAGCGAGAATCGCGAATGCTGTCCCGAGCACCATCTACAGAGGATGTAAACAACACGTATTTATAGTTCCCAACAAGAACATACAAAATGTGCTACCCACTTTTGTATTCACCCTCTTCCTGGTTGTTAAATTTTGAGCGCAAAGATTTGATTTGTATCATATCAAATATCAACAAAGTTCAGTATCCTGGAGATTATTGGACCCTTTTTATCCTTAATATCTATCTAATTGAAAATTCCAAACTTTTTCTATCCCATTTTCGTATACTTGTTAATATGTTGTGCGACGAATGCGAAATGTACCTAAGTAGATAAGCAATCGGCTGCCCGAGCCCTCCCTCGACAACGCCGCATTGGACTCGTCCAAAGGTGAGTGGGATGTTGACCGACATGTTTGTTTTGTTACACAGTTTCCACTGACGTCATATGACCTTTCTGTTTTGTCGTGCGGTTGACTGGGGTAAAATCGGACTCGATCACCTGTATCAAGTCTTTATTTACACAACTACCGTTGGAAACTGCAACCTAATAAAGCCGTGTATGACTCGCTCATACGTTAGATCTCTTAGGAAGGGTTATAAACGTTTTACTTTTTAATGTTAAGAATTCTGTCTGTCATTTCTGGAATGAGTGTAAAATGTTAAGTTGTATCCTGTTGTACGGCTCCAACACTTAACACACAATGGTACGTAACGTGAGATTGTTAACTTGAAGGTTGAGATCCAGGTGGCCGTTTTCCCTTCCTACGCTCTGCATGCGCAGCAAATAGATTCCTTCGAGACTTCTTACAGATGGAACTTTTGTGGAACAGTTGTAAAAGACGGAGAGAAACATTTTCAATAATGTACTGTTTTTTTTTCTAAACTCGTACACTTCCGCCTTTTAACTCACAGAGAACTGACATAGCAAGAGGACAAAACTACTTCAACTGCAGAAGTATGAAGCTTCTCCGCCGTCGGATTAAATGTGGCCATTTAGCCAGTACCAAAGCTTTGATAAAAGGCGACATTATGTATACGCAGATAGTTCTAGTGCCGCTTTAGAATGGTATCCGTGTTTGAAAAGCACGTTGTTGTACAGGTAGCTGCCGAATTTTACTCCTAATCCACCCCACGGCACGCATGCACAAAAGTCAACTTCACTCCGAAAGCTACCGTTCTCCTAAAACCCACATTAATCAAATAGAAGAACAAATTCCAGAATATTAGCACTTGTGTAATTTAGTGTGTTAAGAGAAGCCACTTACCTTATTCACTTTGCATTAAGCCCCGCCGAACTTTAAGGTGTACAACGTTGACGTCTTTGACCATCAACACTTGACAGTGACAATGACAAGTACCACGGCTATATGTGCCAAGAAGTTATAACTGAAGGAATCTTGCTTTTTGAATCCTTTAAGCCCTGATACGGACGTCTTCTCACGAAGAACACGAGACGGAAAGGAAAGTGAAGAAGACTTCTGTTTTCTGAAGTTTTACATCTGGTGGTTCCTGTAGCGTTACGCCCACGTGGGGAAGTGAAAGGGGAGCTCCCCACACTTTCGTGTTTCTCGTGCTGGGAACCCGCGGCACCTACACAACAATGCCCGGAGCAAACGCTAGACACATGCTACCTTTTCAAAAGTTTGAGGAAGTGTATGGGCGACAATGTTATTGTTACTTATGCTGGAAATTGCACTTGTCATGTAGGTTACGATCGTGTATTCAAAACATTTCACCTGTTCGTTCCGGTACCAACGCACGTCTCTCTCCCATCAACAGTGCCAACAGTTACATAGTAGTCACAAATATATTTCCTTTCTATGTACAGGCTCAATACTGGCTGATTCTCAAAGTAGCATTCGCGTCATGCCTGACTTCATTACACAATAGCGATGTCTCTTGCAGAATCTCATCGCCAGATTGCTTAAACTCTCAAGGCCGCATATCGTCACAAGCTGTAAGTCTAACAGGTAAAGCCCCGCCTTTCCTTACCAAATACGAAATATCATCTTATAATAATCTTTTTTATTGGTCAGAAATTACCCGTGCAATCTGTCCAATCATATAATACATGTTGGCAACAGACACATATATATTTGCTCCACACTTGCATTTTTTGGAACTGTCGCAAGGGTTTGGGCGGCTGCCATTCGGCGCCACCTGGTGATCTTACTACGACCTTCCCAAGGGCACAAGATCGGTGACATGACAGGATTCGAACCCGGTACCACTTGGTTCTGAGCCGTGTTAACACTCTGCCGTTGCGCCACACGACCACACGTCAAACTTTAACCGCGCTGAACCGAAAGTGCGGGTCAACGAGCAATCACATCAAGCGACATCCTCCGATCCCATTGGCTCACCTCACCTAATGCGTTACATTCTGGGACCAACAAAATATAGAAATGTGTCCTCTGTTTTTTCTAAATCTTCAGTGTGGTTAATCTTAAAATTGTTCAACAAATATGGCCTTCATCAGTAGCATAATGGCCTGTCTACGTTTTTGATAGTGACGTAAATGTACGAACTAACTAAAGGCTACCAATCATTGGCAGTGACCGCGCAGACCCCAACCGGCAAAATTTGCACACTCTTCCTTAATTGTAACACGTCAGTATCATGCATCGTATTTGTTCGTTTTCACTCAACACTTGACCTAGTAGAAGCTATTTCATCTTGCAGGCAGCTTTCTCCAAAACTAGCCTCCATCAGGCCTTCCTACGGAGGTATGGATCGTAGAATTTGTCCAAAAAAATGAATAATTGGCCCGGAAAGTCAGTAAGAAGGTTAGTATCCCCCATCGCGGCCAGCAAATGAAACTCTATGGTGGACAAACTCTACGGGCAAATATTTTCTCAAAAGCCGGCGCAGTTAGTCTGGTAGAGATTAGTCCAAAACAATCTTTTTGTCCATTCTTATATAAACACATTTTGTCTATGGGTATGGGTGTCACCGGAGGTCAGTAACCTTCGTTGCATGTTTGAACGCCCTTCACCTGGCCTTGGTAGCTCGCCGTGGTTGTTTTATCCTTTAACCACGATCTGTGCATCACACGACCATTGCGGGTTACTTCTGTTTTATCACAACTTTGACATGTGTGAAACCTCGAGAATACCACGTTGACTTCAAGGCTGTCTTACTGCGTATATAGAAAGATAACAACGTCAGACCGAAATGTCGTAGCGTACGTCACAGATAGGACTACTGAGAAAAGATTACGTTCAGTGTAACGTTATGTGTGACATTCCGATAGCATTATCCCCGCCGGCTATATTATACCCGGCTCTGTGGTCACACAAAACACTTTCTGCAAGGACTTGCTACACGATGTTCGTTCCTTCTAGACGGTCGGTGGGCATCTTGAAGTCATGGGGCAGGAGAAAGATGTGCGCCGCACTAGCCGCAGAATGGGCGGAAGCTGATGAGGGACTTGCCGGCAGGAATGTACCTTTCCGCGCGATGCCAGGGCCGCCAAAACTTCCGCTCATCGGACGACTTAAGGACTACTCCTCTTTAGGTGAGCTGTTTCAAAATACGCAGGATTCTTTTCTGCAGACATGTGAAAGCATCATGGTAAGATAAACTTACAAGCTCAGACGCAGCAGATCCGCAATAGCATTAGCACTGCAACTATTTGGAAACTCGTTTCTATTCATCTGATAACAAATATTCTACAGACCAGATTTGAAGAAAAACTTTGTTCACTGTACGTATGTATACTTGTGAGTAGACGTATGTGTAATCCCTTGCAAGATTTCTATTAAAAAAAACAGCGAATGAACTTTGCTATGCAGATCTTGATAACCAGGGAGCTCTTCAGTGATTGGAAGACACGTGAGAATCGACAATGGTATCCTAAAGTTACCTGATAAGAAAATTCTCGACATAGCTTGTTGAAGTATTTGACCTTGAGGATGGACGGGGCTGTATGTGAATTCCCGAGGTAAAATATCGGCCAATCTGTACATAATATACCGATCTCGGCAGTTATCCGTTTGTAATTACTTGCTGAAATTGCATCTTGGCTTTACACCGCCCAGGTCGTTACGGAGTGGGCAAGCTACACGAGCGCCATCTTGACCTTCACCGCCAGTATGGTGACATCTGCAGAGAGAAGCTTCTCGGGCGCGAGATCGTTCACGTCTTCTCACGCGAGATTGCACGAGAAGTCTTCATGCAGGTTTGGTGCTTGTACTGCTTCTTCGGCTTTGTCAAGAAAATATCATTCGTGACGTTTGCGCTCTCATTAATTTTTACCTGTTTACGTTAAACTTTCCAAAATAGTACCCGAATTTCAGAGGGGAACTTAAACCTCTTGTAGATTGTATGGTATTCAATATCACCTGGGCTGAAAGTGGATATGCAGATATATGTAGAGCTAGGAAGGAGATGGTTTTGACTTAAAAATATAAATTACAATTATCTGCATTTTTTTCTGTGCTTTGATGCAACGTTTGATCAATCAGAAATCACTGCAATATCTGGAAATGAGCATCCGCGCCAGCTACCGGTATCTATTATTTCACATGTACTCTGTACGATGCAACTTTTTTCACGTATACCAAATCAAAACGACATTGTTACAAACACAGTATTCACCTTTAGGAAGGCCGGTATCCAGGACGGACGGTGATCGAACCTGATGCGCTGTACAGGACCGCACGGGGCATCCCGCTGGGACTCCTCAACCTGTAAGGTTCTACACTTGCATAACGTATCGAGCGAAGTAAAGTAACGGACACACCCTCCGGTTATTGCACGGATCGCATGTGTATACGTAAACAATGAAAGTGTCCAAGTTGATTTTTTGTGAGTCCAAATAGGTAATCTTACATGTGTATGGTCGTGAGTTTATCTGTACCGACCTCCTACCGAAAAAGAAAAAAAAAGTAATGCACAGTCTCCGAGCTTGATGATGGATGAACATTGCTGCATTTTTCAGACAAGATGCGGAATGGCACCGTCTAAGACGCCTGGCCCAAGACCGGATCCTCCGACCGGCAGTGCAGAGTGCAGTCCTCCCCAACATGGACAGGATCGCACAGGAGTTCGTCATGCGGACCGACATGCTCCGCGCTCCAGGAAGTGACGTCATGGAGAGAAATTACAAGGACGAGCTGCACCTGTGGTCCTTGGAATGTGCGTAATCTATTTTTTCAGAGCTTTGATGTGTAAAAGAAGCTATCATGGCTAAGCAAAAACGTTAGAAATATGACATCACCCAACCATAGTGTTGTGTATTTTATGTCGTTTGTACGATTCAAATGTTAACTGCAAAACAACATGATAGATGACTGGATATTACATGTAACTGCAAAAACATTTTCCTCCACAGCTATCGCCCGCCTGGCCTTCGGAATACGTGTTGGCTGTCTGGGGATGAATTTGACCGAGAACTCGGACGTGATGCGGCTGATCCGCAGCACGCAGATGTACTTCCGCTGCGTAGGGAAGCTGATCTTCAGTCTTCCCTTGTATAAAGTAGTCCCCACTCCCACCTGGAGGAAGATAGCGGCAGCTCAGGATACCTTCTTCCGGTTAGTGTTTTATTGGCCTAATTCGAAAGGATGAAGTTAAACTTGTATTTAGTGTTGTACGTGGCAAGGTCAGCGGACACAATGTCTAGAGGTAACGGGTTTGATTCCTGGTATTCCTGGATAGACGTTGTGTTCTTGGGAAAGGCACTTACACGACTTTGCTAACTAGTTCCACCCAGTTGTACCTGTATTTGGTTGGGGAGGTACAAGTCAGTAGAAGGAGTGGCCTAGACACAGTGGATTTACAACCCACTACCCCTATGGCCCCAGAAAGGCTATTGGTTTATCTTCATCTTGTTTTGTCTTTACTTGTCGTCTGCATTACTAAAATTGTTTAGATGATCATGATTCACAACGTTTCAGCACCATGGCCAAAACCAATTTGCAAAGTACATGTATATATTGGTAGGCTGCTACATGTGTATCTCGAGATACGTAGCAGAAACGTAGTATAACGCAACAGAATTAAGACCACATTGATCCATTTTTAATACCAGCTTCTAATTCCGTCTGCTCTCTAAAACGACTCAGTATTAACTTAATCTCTTCGAAGACACATGACAGATGATAGGAACTTATTGATTTATTCTCATCCAGATTGTCCGAAAGTTATATCAAGCAAGCATCGACGAACTCCGGAGATGGTGACCCGAAAGCTCAGGACAGCCTTCTGTTGCACCTTCTGAAGAAAACGGAACTTAGTAAGGAAGAAGTGAGCGCCACCATCACGGACCTGTTCCAGGGCGGCATCGACACGGTATGGACAGAGAAAATAACTTTTTGCATGCAAATGTTTATATGCAGCTTATATATATCTATAAATAATGTCTTGATTGTTTGTGCAATGGGAAGAAGGTGATGATTAGTGCTTTTCTTATACCGTCCCAATGTATTACCGTTCTCCTAGAAGAGACCGTTTTTCTATAATATGCTCTTGTGAACAATAGTCACTATCATGAATGCTAAAATAGAAATTCAATATAGCGATACGTAAGCAAAGAAAGAAAAGGCTAAAATAAAAGATGCAGGAAAAGATGCAACTAAGTTCTGAATGCTGAAGGGCATTTTCGAAATGCTGAAAATAATTGATTTCTTTCCAGACCACCAATGGCATGATGTACAGTCTATTTGCTCTGGCTAAGAATCCCGAGGTCCAAGACAAAGTCTACCAAGAGATCCGTACCCATCTGCCCGAGGGCGCGCCGGTCACGCCCGAGGTCCTGGGGAGGATGAAGTATCTGAAAGCCGTGATTAAGGAGACTTTTAGGTGAGGCATTAGTGCAGAGTGTCGGAACAGCTCCAGCCAAAAACCAAATTGTTATCTCCATGAAAAATGGAGGTATAGTTTACCTTACCGTAGCACCTTAGTTCCTCCCGTGCCTTTGAAGCACATCGGACCGTTCTTTCTCACATTTAGGTATAGTTTATGACTCCGTTTATGTATGTATGTATGTGTGTGTGTGTTTGTGTGTGTGTGTGTTATCGCAGTAATAACGTAAGAACATCTGAGTGTCTTGTGATGGTATTTGCTGTGTAAGTAGATGTTGTAAACACAAATGTCAATGTTGAGTATAGGCCTCCTGGCGGCTAACCTTGGTACTACAGCAGAACTGTCGGTTTTGTATTTCTTGTCCTGGACATACTGTGGTCTTCTTGAAGGGGATTGGTGAAAATGTTGGCATTCGATTTTCTGTAACCCAAATGTTGGCGTTCGATTGTCTGTAACCCAAATTTCCCATAATTTGCATGCGGGGACCATTGCAGTTAAGATGTCGGAAAATAACCTTACGGGTCTGTTTTGGTGCTACCTTTTTCTGATTTGACAACTTCTTCTACCACCGAACAATCTAACAATCATCGTAAAACAAATTTATTTTCCCGGTTCCTGCAGGTTGTGGCCGGTAATTTTCGGAACTGCCAGACAGTACGGCTATGACGTTGTTCTAGGTGGCTACGATGTACCTGCAAAGGTAATCTATCAACTACATTGTATCTTCTACATATAGAGTATAGCAAAGAAGCTACTAGATGGATTACATGTGTTTTATGTTTAATATCTAGCTTTAACTTTGGTTGAATACTCTCTATGCTGACAAAACAGAATCAGTAACTCTTGTATGGCCAAAATACGATCCAACAATACTATACTTGATGGCAGTCTTTGTTTGCCTCCTCTCACCAGACCGAAATCCTGGTACACCATCGCGTCATGTGCCGACAGGAAAAGTATTTCACGGATCCATTGACCTTCGACCCTACCCGTTGGCTCCGAGACGAAAATACGTCACGAGTTCCAACTTACCTGTTCATGCCGTTTGGACACGGAGTGCGCATGTGCATCGGTATGTAGGACACAAGGTTTACATCGATTAATTTTTGACAAATTATTATTTGGGAAATACGCGAAGCTGAACGCATACGTGGGTTTTCTTTGTATCTTGAAAAGAATGGAACTCATTTTTTTTTTTAAATCCGTTTTCTTTCAACAGGACGGCGGTTTGCAGAACAGCAGCTCCAGCTCCTGATTATCCGGGTAAGCAGTCCTAATCATTGATCAAAGAATATGCCAATTTTGTAGTCTAGGTAACGTAGACGACGAAGTACATTTTATTGTAGACTGTCCTCTGTACGATAGCGATAGAATAATTCTTTTCAGTGATATGTTAAGTAAATTCCCCTACTTCAGATACATGAAAAGTAGAGAGAAATCTTTATTTCTTAAAGTAGAGAGAAATTTATATATCTTACAGCCTTCGATTAACAAACTCTAGCTAATCACACAGCCTCCTACATTTATACAATTACCAAGAAGTGAGAGGAAGTCGGAAGTGCTGGAGATTGCTAGATGTTTATATGCAGTAATACTCATGAATATGTATATAACTGTTTACATGTGACCTATGCTTAACCCAGTGGGGCAAACATGTACAATAAAGGTCTTCATTCATTCATTGATAAGAACAAGTTTGATTTCGTTTATTATTCCTTCGTTCACTTTCTTATTCAATAACTACTCTGACATTTCCTCTCCTGTTGTTTGTTAGTTACTGCAGAAGTTTAGTACCTGACGTTGCTCTCTTATTATTTGTTGGGTCCCCCCCTTCCCAGATGTTGCAGCGGTTCCATGTGGAGTGTGAGGAGGCGGAGTTGAGACAGGTCTTCAGCCTGGTGCTGCTGCCCGACAGGAACCCGCGGTTCGTCTTCAGACGCAGGAAGGGAGAGACAGCGTAGACGCACGAGTTTTCTACTCATCTCAGATGTCACATATTTCCCCATTTATTTAAACTACTAAAAAAAACTACTTACAAACACTAAATTGTGTACATGCTTGGTTTATTGTATGAGAGTGGTAGACATATAAACACATTCACAAGAATGACACCATCAAGGTCTGTCGAATATGTATCATCTAAGAAAATACACATGTTTAACTTAGCCTTTTGTATACTGTAAGTATGACACTTGCCTTTCCATAAGAAATATATGAAGTGTTAAACTCTATCACACGTCCTTGACTGTCTATGATGAAAATTATTTTACGAGGCTCATGGTACTTAGTTACATACAGACCAAGGGTAGCCGCGGTGACTGCCAGTACATTTATTTTTCTCTTGCAGTCTTAGATAAACCCATACAACAGTAGTATGAGGTATGTCAAAGACTACAAGCAGAAGAACTGCTGCAACAGGCTAGACGGACGATTTCAGTGGCGTCAACATCACAGTTTCCTGTTTTGGGGCCCCAGGTTGCCAGGCAATGCAAGTACATTCTGGACCTGCACAAATAAGACGAAATGATACAGCCAAATTAAAGATAGACTTGTCTGTTGATATTCTTTCTAAAGGAGTAATGTTACATACGATGTCACAATATTTAAGTTTTTCCCAACCTCACGTAAAATGCCGACCCTGTACCCTGGATACAGTAAACTGTTTACTTTCCTCGCAATGACAACGCAAAGCTACCCGCAATAGCAACACAAACTACACGCAGTAACTACACAAACTACACGCAATAACTACACAAACTCCTACAAAATCAAAGCAATTGCTTTTTTGCGAGCGAAGGTCCTTAAACAAAGTTCAATTTCAAGGTCATGATGACTCATACACTCCAATATTGACCATGCATTATTCAAATTATCCAAATTAGCCCGACTCCATGGTGCCATATAAAAGCATCTTTGACCTTGAATGCACAATACATGACACTGCGACAGTGTTGGACAGCAGTTTTTAGAACAGACATTGCTTAACAATGATGGGCGTTCTTTGGTGGGGTACATGGTTCTTCCTTGTGTGCGCAGCAATGGAAGGTAACACTTGACTTTTGTTTACAACTTATCTGTTTTGCAAGATTAAGTACATCTTATCATGAGTTTGAAGATGCGTGCGTTTTTTGATTGTTCGAGGACTGCAAATTTGTCCGCATGAAAACGGATTTTTTTTGTCCCCATAGCATGTTAGCCGTGTAACAAATTACCAGGAAGAATGTCAATCTCATCTAAATGTACACATTTTGTAACTTCCGTTACCGTTTGAGGTAAGACGTTCCTGACATTAAGATATGCCGCATATAACGTGCCAAATTGTCGTTTTAAAAAGCCAGAAAAGTTTCAAGTCGTCATAAAAACGACAATTTGGTACCTTATATGTGGCAAATCTTAATGTCAGGAACGTCTTACTTCAAACGGTAAAGGAAGGTACAAAATGTGTACATTTAAATGAGAACGAGTGATGTGTTAGTAAGAGTAGTTTTAGAACCAATGTTTTCGATTAGTATAAGTCCTGTCACTGTATGTACTTTATTCCGTGTTTTATAGTTATATCCCTGTACTAAGGCCCGATAGTGCATGAATGTACAATAAAGACTATCATTCATAATGTTTCCTTTTCATTCACCTCGTTTTAAGCTCATTTTTTATGTAAGCGAATCGTCTTGTGTTATTTCAGGTGCCTTGTCTCTTCCCATACAACAAGATTTACTCGTTAAGTTGTTTAAAACTAACGAGTACAACAACGAGGTCCGACCAGTCGTGGATGTGCATGAAGCTGTGGTTGTACGTATCAGTCTGACGCTGGAACATATAATAGAAATGGTAAAGTACATGTACATTCCCTCTACCTATACAAGTCTTTCTTCTTCTGTCTCTAATCCTAGGTTTTTAGTTATCAAGGGCTGGTAGTTTTATTGTTTGACGTTTTGTTGACTTTTTTTTCCGTAGGTAATATGATTGCAAGGGAATACCTGTTATGTAGCATTCAGATACTTCATAAAGTAGCTATAGATGCCACTAGTAGTACTAGTAGTCTAGTGATAGCTCAATCAATGACAGTTCTCTATCTAATCTAGTTAGTATATCACTCTTTACAGAATTGGAGTGAAAACAAAGTTCTCTTGTCACAAAGTATGTCTTTGCAGGTATTTTGAATTTTACATAAATATGTTTCAGTTTGATGAAAGTTAGACATCCAGGTAGTAAGATACGCCAAAAATAATTACTCAAGCAACTGGATAAAGTTTTGAAACAGTCAGACGTTTCAGACAGCATCCACTGTCTTTCGTCAGTGACTAACGATAGGACTGAGAACACCAGGTTTTATACCAAAACTCTGAATGGGCATGTTAATGAGGTTAAGACAATTTAGGATGTCTTGAAGTAGTCTTTAAAAGAAGATTAATTCAAGACAATGTCCACGGACATCCTAGATCGTGAAGAACGCTGGTTCGAACGGGGAATTAGAGAAGCAATATATGAGAGGATGTACAACCCCGCCCTCAACAGGAAAGGGGGTCTACGCGTTGAACTTTCAGGCACTTGGGATAATGTACTGCCCACCACCCCCCACCCCCGGACGAACAACATTTAGTTACTGTACTAAAATCAACAGTAGCTAATTGAACTATTGGCACAAAACTTTGTCTTTAATTAATCTTCTTTTAAAGACTACTTCAAGACATCCTAAATTGTCTTAACCTCATTAACATACCCATTCAGAGTTTTGGTATAAAACCTGGTGTTCTCAGTCGTATCGTTAGTCACTGACGAAAGACAGTGGATGCTGTCTGAAACGTCTGACTGTTTCAAAACTTTATCCAGTTGCTTGAGTAATTATTTTTGGCGTTTGTTTCAGTTTCTTTAAGGCGAGTTACTGGTGGTCTACGTTTCTTTTAGCATAAGGGATCAATAGGAGAAGTTTCCTGCAAATTCTATTGATGCTGCGTAACTCAATTAATCGATTTTTTAAATGTAGTTTGGTCAAATGGACACAGAACGAATAAAGTTGATGACGTATGTCTTATGGGAGAAAATTGGGTTATGCTATCCGGTACCTTCGCTACGTAATGGGTGTAAATGCACTATAAATATGATACGTAACAGATAGTGTTATTCACTGTCCTTTAAAATTGGATTCCGACCTCTCGGACCTTTTACTAGACGATCACAAAACTTCAGAGTTGTACTCGACAAGTGCAAGGCAATGAAATATCAGCTGACGCCATTTCATGCGATCTCGAGTTCTTTTTCCTTCCAAATGCGTCACGTGTTGACTTCGTTCTATATTACACATTTCCAGATTACGAACTCAGGTTTATCGCTTTATAAAATCGTAATGTGTACTTTCAGAGTGAGCATGACCAAGTTCTTGAGACTAAGATGTGGATACGAATGGTGAGTACCAAAACCTGCCAGTCATATATATCGATTACATAAGTGAGAGTAATTAAATTAGTGCCAGATATGTTTTTCAGGAAACTCATTCAGCTTTACATCACAACTATAGCAAAATGTTCAGAGACAGTTCACCCAGTAATAATGCATTCAGCCTCTTATATCATGTATATGGTAATAGAATAGACATAAATACAATCAATAAGTGCAAAGGGATGCCCCGGTAATTTTCTGCGAGCAAATGAATGTATGGCTCTGGCTCTTCAGGGCTCCTTCAACTTCCATCTTAAAGTAAAAAAAATGTTTAACAGCTGCAAGGTTGAAGAAGAAATAAATATCTCAGTCATCGCTTTTTAATGCGTTATTTTCTATTTTTCTCAATAACACTCTGAAGAAGATGTCCTTACAATGTATAATACAGGCATGGCATGACGGCAGGCTTGTGTGGGATCCAGATGACTACGGTGGAATGGTGAACATGACCATCAAAGCGGAGGACGTCTGGAGACCTGACATGCTGTTGTATGATAAGTAAGTAATGGGCACAGAGCTTCCTGAAAGATAAATAGTTTTTCTTTTTGTTTGTTTGTTTGCTTGCTTGTTTGGTAAAATTGATGAAGTCTCTGGTTGGTTGATTGTTTTTGGTTGGTTAACAAGTAAGCTGGTTGCATGGTTGCTTCATTGGTTGCTTCCTTGGTTGGTAGTATGGTTGGTTGGTTTGTTAAGTTGGGTGATTGATTGATTGATTGATTGATTGATTGATTGATTGATTGATTGGTCTCTCAATTGATGAAGTGTCTGGCTTCCTCTCCAGCGTTGATCAAGGTTTCGGTGGCTGGCCAGTTGATGTCGTTAGAGTGAGCAACAACGGGACGGTTATCTGGAGCTTCCCAAAAGTCCTGTCCACCAGCTGTGACGTGGACGTCTCCGGCTTCCCGTTTGACGCACAGAGGTGCCACTTCACGTTTGGCTCGTGGATGCATGACACGTCTATGATCAGGATCGACGATACAGTCAAGGATGGGAATCTCATGGTTAGACAGAGTCATTGATTTCCATTTAAAGAATAATGATAAGTATTCAAGTAAACGTTTCTCTCCTTCACATCTAAACCTGATACCATTTTCACTACAACATCGTCTGACTATTCCAAATCTTTGCTTTTCAGGAATTAAGGGAGAGCGCCGAGTGGGACACACGTTCATTCCACGTGGGGTTTCGTACAAAGACCTATGACGGGCTCGATTACGACGAAGTCACTTTCCACCTGGCCATGAAGCGGAAATGGTCATTTTACTTCTTCAACCTGCTGTTCCCCTGCTTTCTGTTGGCCCTCCTGGCAACACTTAGCTTTTACCTGCCGGCAGAGTCTGGGGACAAGGTGAGATATACTACTTGCGTTGATAGGAATGTGCGCACATAGAATACAACACGGTTCCAGCCCGACCGCGGGAGGGGTGTATTCTATTTATGTCATATCCACCTAGGAAAACGAATATTTCGTGTCATCGAACAAGAAATTGCAAAAACGTCAAGTACAACGTCCAAACTGAATTTTCGACAGCGGTGAACGCGGCGCATGCGAAGCGCGTTCGAATCATTCGTGCAGCACAACTTCGAAGCCCGTGCAATACATGTTTGTATCGACCTTAGGAAATATAACGTGCCCACCCTGAAGTTAGGGCAGGGATACACGCATGTAGCTGAGAAATTGATATAATTGTTGACGAAGAGAGTAATTGGATTTTTCACCCCTTTTTATTGTTCTATTCTATTAATTCAAGGTTTCGTTTGGAGTGACAGTGCTTCTGGCGCTTGCCGTCTTTCTCCTCATGATAGCGGAGGACATGCCGCCGAGTGAATCAATGCCTTTGATAGGTCTGTATACATTTTTGTATACCACCGTTGCAATCACCAAGTGCTACCTAATGGCAATCAAATCAATTAATATTATAAGCTTTTGACTTCAGAGCTCTTTGAGTGGTACAAAAGTCCCTCTTTTATGTGCTTCAACTTATGCCATAGTCAATCTTATTATATATAATAGATTTTTATACGAGGTGATTGTATTGCATGGTTGTCAGTGATTTCGCTCTCTCGTCTCTAGGCTGGTACGTGATCGTGACGTTGGTCCTCTTGTCCCTCTCCCTGCTGCTCGGCTCCATCGTGGTCAACCTGAGCATCTGTACGGCTGACACCACGCCTGTCCCTGCCTGGGTCCGGCGTCTCGTCCTCCGCTATATGAGCCAGGTCCTCTTCATGGGGGATCTGAGCGGGAGCCTAGTTGTTGATCAAGAACAGGTAAACATATCACATATGCATTCGAGTTATCGTTAGACCTGCTAGTATAGGATACCACAGAAAATTTCCTTACGTCAGAGTCGTTGGCTTCCTTGACAGGCATAGGCACATTTTTACCACCATCATTTTATACTGGTTTACTTTCCCGATGACTACTGACGATATGTTGCAGAAGTCAGTCGAGATTGGGAAGAGTATCCTCAATGACGGTACCCTGCAGGTGCCTCAGATCAACGAGAAAAATGACGTGGAAGAGAAGGAACCCGAAGGGTGAGGATAAATTTCTTCTTGATAAAAAGAAATTGAAGCAAAGCTTCAGAATATGTTATCTTCTTCCATGAAATATGGTTGTCGTGTTATGTGCTGTTGTGTGGCAAACACCTTGTAACAGATGAAGGGTAGACAGATGTTCGTATCCCCTAGCTCCCCCTCTTATATTTTCATTTATCTTACCACCTCTCCATGTACCAAATGGCTCACCCAACCTTTCATTCGATAAACAATTCTATCGCCGGTCATTATACCTTTCCTACCATGTCGTAGGAAGCGCATTCCGTTCGATGGTCGGATGGAGGAGCTGCTGGAGCTGGTGCGGATCATCGCCCGCCGTCTGGAGGAGGAGAGGGAGGGCGAGGCGCTGGAGGACGACTGGAAGCGTGTGGCCCGCGTCTTGGACAAGTTCTTCATGGTTCTGTACCTGCTGACTAGCGTCACTGTCATTGTGTACACTTGTGTAAATGGTTTGGCTGGCTGACCTGGCAGTTAAACGTGTGCATGTACTATCATGGTAGTGTTTGTTGAAAGCCTGGTACCCATAACATTAAATCGAACTGGTAAAGCCATTGTCAGTCACCACAGTCGAAGCCCTAACAGGGCTGTTACGTTATACATTACGTTGCATGCTCCATGAATCTCTGTCTGTAAAGAGTTCCTAGTTCGAAGGTACATTTGTGTGTGAGGATAGTCGTCTGCTAACGTTGTCCCACTTCTATTTTGGCAGTCATTAGTCAAGGCGTATTGGTTAATGTTCAAGCTTATGAATATAGAAGGACTAGAAGGACTCAATTAGAAATTCATCACACCATATATAGCATTGCCTTGCCTTCTAATTATTATAGAAAGGAACATCAATTGCCGTTGGCCATGGTGTTGTAGTTGGAATGACGGGTGTGAATGTGATGATATACATATATATATTACTCAACAATTTTCTTATAAACGATGTTTTCATAAGCACGAAAATGATATAGGCTAACTATAAACATAATAACATCATCTTGATAGTTATAGGCGCTAGGTTGCGCAACGCAATTAACAACTGTGATTAGGCGACGGATAATGTAATCCACCCTCCCCCAGCAGGCCGGAATCCCTCGACACAGCCTCCGTAATGCTAGGTTCACATTTCCAAGCCGGGGCCCGGTCGGGCAGCTTGTGGGAATGAAAACTATGATATAGAAGACAACAAAAGACACAAAACTTTTAAAAAAATCATTCCTTACCATACGTTATGTATATTCTTGATATGCAGCTTTTATTCTTTGTTTTCTCAAACAGCCCGGGCCCCGGCTTGGAAATGTGACCCTAGCATAAGCTGTACCGAGGAATTGGGGCAGCTGCTGGAGGAGGGTGATGTCATCTTGATTTAGCAGGAAAACGTTATGAATGCGTCAACACAGTCAGTTGTAGAATGATTGCAAGGATAAGAGGACAATGAAAATTAAACTCTCACTGGATGTCGAAATGAGGTTAGATGTGTATTAGATGTGCACGTCTACATGTGTCGGTCTGTAGCTGTATCCATCATATGTATAGTGCCCTGTTATATTTTCCGTGCACAATAGTAGTATCTCCAATGACGTCATGGTTAGTTAGATGACTAGGGAAGTTTCAGATATCATTAAAGTAGCTTCTTTTCACAGACCGCTTGATTTTCTCAGCTATTCGTAACTTGTCTCTGTTCCTAATCATAAGTTATAAAACTGCCCATTATCATTCAGTACAATTTCACACTGATACACGCTGACAAGCTAAGTGCACCGTTGTATGGTCGATGATTTCTTCGAAAACGTTTCCAGAGGTATGGCCGTTAAGGTCCTTAAAGGATGCTGGGTAGCGTGTAATTTGTAATTGATTTATTATACTTTAACACAATCATTGTTCCCTAGAGTTTTCCATGTCACCATTCAGCGAAATTTGATTGCCACACACTGACATCATCACCGGAAAGGAAACGATAAACAACTTCTAGAATATAGATGAGTTCTTTTGAACATTTGTTCCTAGATCAGAGATACCTCTCAAAAGAAATAGCCTGCTAAAATCACATTGAATTTCACGTTACATTTTCCTAATTTTGTTTTTATATCTCTCACGTTATTCATTTCAGACAAGATGAAGCTTCAATGTTATCAATTCATGGGAATCGTTCAGTACTTGTTTGTAACTGAAAGCCAAGTGCTCCGCTCTAATAAGCAATTCCCAAGTCGACCAACTCTGTATGATATGACTAAATTGTCTATAAATATAAATTATGCATATCTAAAATCTAATTGGCTCGACCCTTGACGTACTGGCCCTGATATAAATAGAGTTTGTTCATTCTCCACTCTCACAAGCCAATCTTTGCTGGTGGCTGCGTCATGAGTCATTCGCAATCATCCAGCAAAACCAGCAAAAATGTTCCGACATGTCGTCTGGTGGAGTCTCCTTCTCCTCAGTATTTGGGCATCAATCCAAAGTAAGTTGCTGCATGTTGTTTGAATGTCGTTTGTCGTTTCGTCGTTTCTTTTCAATAAAGAAATCAAGTGATATTCTTCAGTGTGTTGATACTAATGGGGCGTACATGTACCTAACGCCACATGTAGTTATAAGGGTTTGTCGGAAATCCATGTTTGCTCGAAAGCTAGCTTGCATTCATTATTGACACAGCTACTGCAAAAACTTGTAACATTCTAAACATAACTGTTATGGTGAACTTTTTTCTTAGTAAATCATTCGCGATACGGAGAAGAATTCTCAAACGTTTTGATGGCACCACAGTGTTAAGAATCGTATGGTGCAGCTGTAGAAGTCAAACAATACATTGTCGGTGAATATTGAGAGCAATCTCTCCTATATTCGAAACAAAACTATATCTATAAACCAACGGAAACAACACCAATCGTTTATTTGGTAATCATATGACAAGCACCTCCATACGTTACATTCTTCCATGGTTGATATTGTTTCCAGGTGCATTGTCAGTTAGCTCACAAAAAGCCCTGCTCCAGAAGCTGTTCACGGATTCCGGCTACAACAGCGACGTCCGGCCAGTTACTCATGCCAATGGGAGTGTGTCGGTCAGCATTGACCTGTCCCTGGAGCAGATCATTGACCTGGTAAAGTGTTGTACAATTCTTTGGGCAAAACCTAGGCATTATACAGTGTCGAGAACGCCCAACCTTGAATTCATCAGCCTTCAATTTAGCTCTCCCTCTCTCTCTCTCTCTCTCTCTCTCTCTCTCTCTCTCTCTCTCTCTCTCTCTCTCTCTCTCTCTCTCTCTCTCTCTCTCTATATATATATATATATATATATATATATATATATATATATATATATATACATATAGTTTGTGACATGTATCTATATTTTGATAGGCTGATATAGATTCTAACGCTTCAGAGTATCTCTTCTAATGTGTACATGATTTTTTCAAGGGCGAATGGCTTTCACAGAGTCAATTCCATGTCACCGAGAGGGTTGTCAGATTATATTGCTAATAAGTTTGAACAATTTTAGATAAAAGACTATTTCAGTCAAAATTGTTCTAAATTGTTCAAACACTTAAGAATGAAAGTTTGAACATGTTTGGATATATATTGGAAATGTCTTGAAAGTAATTGCACAAGTATCCCTTTATTTAGAACAATTTTCAAACATCTGTGTGATTGTTTCACTGTTGGAACATGTTCCAACAATGTGCCTCATTTTCCAAATGGTAGATTTGGGTTATTGCTCCCCTAAAAGTAGGAGCTAATCGCACTCTATTGTCTTCCTCTGTATATTTTTAGATTTCACGTCTGGACACTGGCAGCTCTTTTGTCTTCAGGTGTCTATGCGTGGCACCCAGGGATAATTCCCTATCCTTTGAAGGGATGTGTGAATTGCCCTGTTCCCAGACCACTGACCCAGTTACACAATGTTTTTAGAGTGTTGGAAAATGTTGGAACAAATGATGAATTTATGTTGTAACAGTTTCGAAACTAATACAAATAAGATGTGCAATGTTAGAAATTTGTGTAACATGTTGGAACACAGCAGAAAATATTTAGAACACCAAATAAATGTTAGAAATTGTTCTGAACAGTTACTTATCTCACTTAGATTGTTACAAAGGTTTTCAAAAGGTTATAAGAAAATGCAACAAACACCCATTCGGTAATGTTGAATGGACTCGAACTAAGTTGGCAACGCCGAACAAACATTTCTTATCATTTGGCACCCTTTCCACATACTGCCTGAGGTTCAACCAGGCTGCTCAGAATTGAGTTAATTATGATTGTATATTAACAGAAGTAAGTTACTCACCCAGAAAAATAACAATTCTCACGATTGTAAGGGCAGAAGTGCACGTTACGAAAATCATCTAATGGTACCAATTAACATTATTATTTGGCGCCCTGTAATACAGACTGCCCAAAGTTCAGTCAGGCTGCCCAGAAAGGAGGTTAGACTGTCTGCATTAACAGAATTAAGTTACTCACCCAGAAAGATAACGTTTCATTAGCTAGAAAGGTCAGGGGTGCACATAGCGAAAATCATCTAATGATACCAATATTGCATTATGATTTGGAATTTCTATTATCATTTGGCACTCTTTTACGCTGACTGCCCTAAGTTCAGTCAGACTGCCCAGAAGGGAGGTTTGGCTGTCTGTATCAACAGAATTAAGTTGCTGACCCAGAAAGATAGCAATTCTCTCGCCTGCAAGGGCAGAAGTGCACGTTACGAAAATTATCTAATAATACCAAGATGATACTACCATTTGGCACCATTTTAAGCAGACAGCTCTACTAAGCTCATTCAGGCTGCTCAGAAGGGATGTTAGGCTGTCTACATCAACAGAATTAAGTTACTGACCCAGAAAGATAATGTTTCTCTCGCTTAAAAAGGGGACAACATGCACGTTGCGAAAATCATCTAATAATACCAAGATAACGTAGTTATAACTCTTAGCGCGTAAAGAACTTGATGGAAGCGTATTGATTTCCGGGACCTTAAGTGCAATCCAATATAGAGATGATGTCAGAAGTCATCTGACACATTGAACATTAATGGCCAAACACCATTGTTAATGAGATAAAAGCTCATCTACATGATCTACTGACCACTGGCCTGAAAGTTTCCCAACCAAAATTACGTTTTCTGAACAAAGCGACTCTCTTGGGTATGAAGAATCTTGTTATGACTGCTGGCATTTCTGAAACGCAGGGAACGGAAATGGTGTTAGAGAAAAGTTACATTAGTGGTCAAATTGTTCTCAGACTGCGAGCCTTATAAACTATTTAGGCCGTTCCCCCAGTTTCAATCGGTTATATTGTATGAAGTATATCCGGCTTACATAAATCATAGAAATGAGTCATCCAAGTTCATCTTAGTTCCCGTGACCTATCACCTTGAGTTATGGCAGCGACTTATCATAGCTTTGTGGACTTGTTCGAGAGGCCAGGCTAATGGATACTAGGTCGAGAGGTCACCGGTTTGATTCCCGTCAATCCTGGGTAGATGCTGTGTCCCGCTTACACAACTTTCGTCACTCCAATCAGGTGTAAAAATGGGTTCCTGACTTCGGTTGGGGAAATACAGGGTGGGTGATGGAGAGGGGTGTACTCATTCTAATTAACAATACACTGCCCATACAGAAAGAGGCTATAGGACTACCTTATCATAGCTACGCCTGTCTTGCAGTAAAAAATAATGTTCGCTACGTTTATAGAAACGTGTTTTGAAGCTTTCCAAATCAATTGCACCATTTGGAAGTGTTGATTTAAGTGGTAAGAATGTGGCAATGGCGCGAAAACATCATAATATAATAAATCATGCTTTGTCGTGTCCCGGAGAAGGTATTTGGTGACCCTTGCAATTCCACAATTAGCTGTTGTGAAACAATGAGAACATCAAACACTGTCCCTCTTATGCCTTGCAGAGTGAGCCTGATCAAATATTGATATGCAAGATCTGGATGAAAATGGTAGGTATTACCTTAACTCAGGTCCAACAAAGACATCAAATGTCTGAAGTTTACCCCATATATTTTGCCTTTCCAATTTCCAAACAGCCACACCTTTCCTGCTCCACCCTATATATACACGTAACTGTGCGAAATGTTGCAGATCTGGAACGACGTCAATCTCCAGTGGGATCCTGGTGATTTTGACGGCATGACGAATATGACCATCCGTGCTGATGAAATCTGGAGACCTGATATTCTTCTGTTCGAAAAGTACGTAACCTACTTGCCCTGTTTTCACATGCATTATCATTTGAATTATATATGACGTCTTCACTCCATTCCTTGAAATTGAATACTCTTCTTTTATGCAAAGTCTTTCCCCGTAACATTCTTCTCCAATAGCTCACAGTGCCACACGCTGCATCCTATGCAATTGATGTAAGAAAACATACTACAACTCGTTAATCTCTAACCTTACAGTGTTGACCAGGGGTTTAGTGGTTGGCCGGTTGACCAGGTCAGAGTGGACAGTGACGGGACAGTGTACTGGGCCTTCCCTGTCGTGACGTCCACCAGTTGTGACGTAGACGTCGCGAGCTTCCCTTTCGACGCGCAGGCATGTCCGCTGAGGTTCGGGTCGTGGCTGCACGACAGGTCGATGATCAAACTTGACCGCAACAAGACGGCGGGAAGTTTGGTGGTAACTTCTACTATCATGGCTCTGATGATTGATTTGGAATATGTTCATTGGAAGGCAGCGTTAGCATTCTGTTTTGATCCAACATAAGCTATTGCATTATTTATCCTTTGCAGGTTTTAAAGCCAAATGCTGAATGGGAAGTTGCGTCTTTCAAACCCATATTCAAGGTGAAAAAGTTTGGTTCATCCTATTTTGATGAGGCTACGTTTATTTTGGCTATGGAGCGGAAATGGTCCTTTTACTTCTTCAACCTGCTGTTCCCCTGCTTCCTGTTGGCCCTATTGGCGACACTGAGCTTCTACGTGCCGGCAGAGTCCGGGGATAAGGTACATGTATCATGTTATCATGTACGACGTTTGTCACGCTGTTGGAACTTCTATTGAGGGAACCTTAACACAGCTTTGTGTAATGTCAACACAAATCCACTGGTCTCTGAATATGAGAAACCACAATGAACATACTAGTAGTCTACAAGTTTGTATGCTGTATACCTTGGGGTGTTGATTTCTTTGAACGATATCACATGTTAAGGAACAAAACCATCAGTTAATGTTTACTTATGTACAAGTTTGCGTTGCTTTACAGATATCCTTTGGAGTGACAGTGTTGTTGGCCCTGTCAGTCTTTCTGCTCATGATTGCGGAGAAAATGCCCGTGAGTGAAAAGGTCCCCTTGGTAGGTAAGTATCATTCAATAGCTGCCTGTGTCCCACGTGTATTGCATTGTTGCAATTCCAATAAATCCAAATCCAAATTCATTTCGTTAAAGATGTATTTTTGTATTGATGATTTTGGGCATGTAAAGCAAACCTACTGGTATACATGTGATGTTCTTTCATCTTAGTCTGTTTATTTGATCAAACACAGTGTCATCTTTTGATGAAAGTTTGCAAAAGTGATAACAATGAAGGTATTTGTCGGGTTTTGCTATCAACAGAATCTCATAACCTGTCCTTGTCTGTCCCCAGCTTGGTACGTGATCGTGACGTTGGTCCTCCTGTCCCTCTCCCTGCTGCTCGGCTCCATCGTGGTAAACCTGAGCATCTGTACGGCTGACACCACGCCTGTCCCTGCCTGGGTCCGGCGTCTCGTCCTCCGCTACATGAGCCAGGTCCTCTTCATGGGGGATCTGAGTGGATCTCTGACTGTCAAGCAGGAACAGGTAATTAAAAGCAATCAAGCAAGGAGAAAACAGAAAATAGAATAGCTTACAATCCACAAGAATGCAAAAAAAAGATGAAATTCACGATACCATCTATTCATTTTATTTACTAAGCTTTGTAGATTTTTAATAAAACAAATAGGAGAGAAGCCTGCAACAGGTCCTCTTCAAAACCGGTTCCTCAAACAATGGCATAACCATAAGTAATTAGAAGAAATACAAGGAAAACTATAAAACCAAATACTACTATCTCTTGCTAACCATGACCATGCTAAATGTGCCCAATTGTCCTATCCTTCTTCATGCTGCCTTATCCAATAATGAAAACGACCTTGTTTATCATGTTAACCACGTGCGTTACTGCTGTTACATGCAGGAGGCCGACGAACCAGGGAAGAAGCCCCTGGATGACAGCACCATGCGGATCATCCGGGCAAGTGCTGGGGAGCCGGGGGAGTACCCAGAAGGACCAGACAGAATGAAGGGGTATGGTTTATCCTAGCTTTCACTAAAAAAATTGATGCAACATACAGTTCATCGTCTGCTAAGTCCTTAAAATGGTAGCAAAACAAATTCTTCCGTGCATTTGTGATGTCTTACAAATTGTTATATCCTAGTTATATCAAGGCGTTTCTCATAGTGCCAACGTTTTATATTGGATTTCTCTCGCAATGGCATGATTAGTAGCAAAGAAGCTAGCTATTACCTTCATCATCATAATGAAGATAATAGCAAACCATTACCTTTGTGCTTCATCTTCCTGTTGACTTTCAGAAATAGCCTATCGTTTAAGCCCACCTCTCACTGGATCCGCGGCACGCTGGCGGCGTCGCTGCGTCCTAAACTGGATTTGTGTTACCCTTGACTTTATAATGGGAAAATCATTCAAAATATACAAGTTCGACCAAAAAAAGACACAAAGCGTAAAAAGATTCGTTTTTTTCGATGAAATTTGTTGAGTGCTTTGTCAATTCGATCGGCCGCAGCATGCCGCCAGCATGCCGCGAATCCAGTGTCAGGGGGGCTTTAGTGCCCTAGCCTCATGATAGTGCGAATATTTCGTATTCATTGATGAAACTTTTCCTTCGGACAACCCTGTTTGTCTTTTGTACTGTTGCACTATGCCCTACGGACCTAATACTTCCATACTATAGTGCTTATACTACACAATTTGCTTCTCCAGAAAACCCGGTATGTCCAGCCTTATGATGGAGGAACTGGTGCGAGATGTGCGCAACATCGTCAGCCACCTGGAGGACGAGCGGGAGGGAGAGGCGCTGGAGAACGACTGGAAGCGTGTGGCGCGTGTCATGGACAAGTTCTTCATGACCCTGTACCTCCTGACAACCCTGTTCATCATCCTGGCCACCTGCATGGACGGCGTCATCGGCTGGTCCACCAGACTGGATCAGCAAAAGCAAGAGCTGGAGGACAAAGTGTAGTGATTATAAATGGAAAACTAGAAAGGTAACATTTTGTAAACAAATACATAATGTCTAGCCTACGAAACTACTGCTCTGTTAATTATCAAATACATTCATAGTATGGTGACTAGGCCCCCACAGCTCTTGTTACATGATGCTATTGAACATTGTGTCTGTACCAGTAACCATGGTGACAACCATCTGTTCCAGGTCGTTCACGTTATTTGTTTGGGAAGAGGAAGAAATGTGAGTGTGTACATAAAGTACTTAGGCTTGTGGAGTAAAACTTACAGTAAGTAAAGAGCGTACTAGGTTGCTGTGTGCTGCAGACATATTCAACGTACCAAATAAGCATGTTCGTCTAATGAGCCATTTCAATGTCTTAGAATTCTGGCAACGTAAAGAGTCTTGTACTGTATCATTGCATGAAATGAAGATAATAAGAAAACATATATAGTTTCCTGACATAATTGTGCCTCCTCAAATTTTCTCGTAACAGATTGGATAAACTAATACAGATCAGTGCACATGGATAGAAAATGATAAAGAAGAACCGTAAACATTATTCGTCAGAAAAAACACGAATTATTATGTGAGGAAATACATTAAACACTGATGTACACTGGCCGGCTTTGGCATTGGATGTTGTCAGTTACAGTACAATGTCTAACATCAATAGAATATCTGTGTAAGTGTTCTGATATATTTTAGCAATTGCAACGTATGTAATAGCTTCTCCATTTATGACCTCCTTGTGTAAAAAGGAAGCTAATAAAGACGTATATCTACACATCTGTTTGGACGTGTCGTTTGTACGATCCAAATGTTAACGAAAGAATCTAATAAATGTTTTACCAACTGCATGGTATATAGGAGTGCGCGCGCGCGCGCGCGAGTGTGTGTGTGTGTGTGCAAGTGCTTGTGCGTGTGAGTGTGTGTGTGCCTGTGTGTGTGTGTGTGTGTGTGTGTTTGTTTGTTTTTTTCTGATTTTTGTAGTCAGCATATCTCAAGAACCTCTGGATGGATTACGATAATATTTGACTCAAACGGTAACATAGACAAGTACACCCACTAGACATTAAGTTCTGGTAGTCTCTGACTGGAGGTGAATATAATCACCATCATCAAACATATATGACAATTACTAACTAGCTAAACATAGCTATGTGTGGCCCAGGGGCTGTAGACATGGATTTGCGCACCGCCCCTATTCGCCAGAAGATGTGGAAAGGATTTTAACGTAACCTACATAGCATAAATAACGCTAGTTTACCGAAATCCGCAAGAGTTAGTTGACACCAATCTGGCGTAACCGTTTTCCAAGAGGAGAATTATCTTGTCGCTAACCACCTTAATTCATAACGCAGCTGTTGTTCCTTTCTTGGGTTGAAGAGAGTGCTAAAGATAGAAACTTGTCTTAGCACAAAAAATCAAGTTAAGTTCCACATGGCTACGTCGCAAAAGAGAATTTGTTCCCACGAACGAACACCGTAGTTCGAATCTTCCCATGACCAGCTCGACTGTTTCATTCTGCTATGGGGTGGAAAGGTTTTGACGTGTTCGTCTTCGAATGCAGGGTTATCGAAGCAGGCAGTGATCTGAATGCGTCAGTCTGTCAAGTTTGCATTTCTGGTGGTATTACTGTGATGTTACATCTAACACATATCCCTGAATACCCCGCTTTTAGAAATTACAGATATACGTTACCCTGTGGAATTTAATAGGTGAAGTAGATTTACCCACAAGGATTCTACAATGACAGTGAGAAACAACCTAATAGTATTTTACATCAGCTTGTACAAGTAAGACTGCTGGTTTGGTGTAAAAATGAGTTCCATAGTCTTCAGTAGCCTTGGAATGCTGCATGTGTTGTTCAAAGTACGTTTTGTTCCTTCCTGATTACCCCTGAGTGAACATGCCCCAAACTCTGTCAACAGAAGCAGAGGTCACCTGTTGGTCAGTACTGATAAGGGCTGTAGCCTAGATAACAGGCACACCTAACTGTTAGTTTAGCCACAGAACAGCCAGCTTACCGGATGATCCTGTTTAAAAGTACCAATGAATCTGTTCATGGCATACTTTATTTGATAGTGGTACAAGTCCAACAACTAAAATATACTAACATACAATGCTGAAGTGGTTTATACTTTTTATCTCTTTCTAGTAAATAGGCGACATATGCCAGCGAATGTACCTTATTTAGTTGTAGTTGCGTTTTCAATGCTTTTTCACCATAAATGATAATAATTCAACAAATGATACATTCCACCATCTAAGGGCTGATCGGTTTTATGGCCTCGCTTGTCTTTCTCTACACCTGCTAATTTATCTGATTTTCGTGGATGACCACTGTAAACAATGGTGGTCATAGGTCACCCAATTCCCATGTAACTGGGTCACCCTCTGCACTCGTGAGAAAATGGCCGGTGCTGTGCAGTGGATAGCTGAGTCCGTCCAGGAGATTTTGCAGATCTCTTGGCTGACTCTGCAGACACCCCTTGCCATCTGTGCGACTTTTCTCCTGGCGTGTGTCGTCTTCAGACGTTCCCGAAACCTGCCCCCTTACCCGGCTGGTCGTGTGCCTGTTCTCGGGCACCTCCTCGCGATCGCCTTCTGCCGAGGGCCTTTCCTCAAGCTGTTCATGGCATGGAGGCGGCAGTGTGGGGACGTCTTCACCGTCAGGATGGGTACGGAAGATGTGGTGGTTCTGAACGGCTACACTGCCATCAAGGACGTACTCGTGACCAGGTCCGAGCTGTTCGCGACCAAGGTGCCAGTCTACCTGCTTGAAGTGATGGTTGGGTTCGGACAAGGTAACATTCAACCACTTTATGCTTTTCACGACAAAAGTTGTACGAAAGGTGTACAACAAAAACTTAGGTCATTCTAAGTAGGGAGTGGTGTTATTGAAGGAATATACTCATTCAAGTTTAATTGTTTAATGCTTCCATGTCTTGGGAATACATTCATGTGACAAAAAGAAATCAAGTCCGAACCCCCACGAGTTGACTCGAAAACGCTTGTCTTAACGCAACTAATATCTTAAAGTTGTGCACACATTTTCTTATAGCCATTAAAACATATTCATACAGTTATGCATACATTATCCTATAGTTATGTACAAATTCTCTTATTTATGCGTTATTTTTTTCTTAGTTAATCATATATACATTACAGTTTTGTTTATATTACCTCTTATTTACTTATGTGTAATTTAGGCATAAATCAAAACGTTTACTAACATTACTTTAATCAGATCGTTTACTAAATATTGCAAAAATTTACATACATTTTCACTACCCTGTACTGGTAACAGAAAACTGAAAAGTCTTTGTCTTCGGTCGGTTCTACCATAGCCTCGCTGAAAACCGTACAACGTGTGGAACTACCCTGTACTCACTGTCTCACTGAATTTCATCAACAGTGTGTCCTCTCAGCAGCATACATGTAGATACAATATGTCCTATGTATTGAATTACATGTCCCTGTAGACATCCTTACTGCTCGCTGGGGGGCCGGGTTCAGACAGAGGAAGAGGTTTGCTACCAGCACTCTGAAGAATCTGGGCATGAAGGTCGGACGTGGCAGCATTGAAGAGAACATCCGGGAGGAAGCGGACTGTCTCCGCAACAGGGTAAGATGGAAGTGAGGATGACCAATTTGAGATCCTGAGTTTACAGCCCACATATCTGTTGTAAAAAAATTTTATGTGAAAGTATTGGATGCATTCTTATCATCAATATGACTATAAGTTTTATAACTTATCACCTATTTTTCTCTTCTAGCCAGTGTTACCTTCAAGAATGATAGAGGTATTGTTTTTGTGTGTGTATGTGTATGTGTGTGTGTGTGTGTGTGTGTGTGTGTGTGTGTTTGTGTGTATGTGTGTGTGTGTGTGTGTATGTGTGTGTCTGTGTGTCTGTGTGTCTGTGTGTGAGTGTGTTTCGGGATATTCATGGTCAGCACAATTTTAAAGATTCTGGATGGATTGTAATGATAATAAGTATGTGGATAGTAGTTGGTAAGACGACGATCACTGAGGTCGATATTGGGTCGCCTTAGTGTGTGATTTTGGTAAAGCAACAGAGCTCCCGGTTTGGCAATTTTTTTCTGGACATACTATGGTCTTTATTTGTTGGTGGCGGATAGCTTTTGATGTAAGGGGGGAAGCGGTGTAGGATTAGTCCCCTAGAACCTAACTATGTAACTGATGAAGGGGCGTTTTTGTTGACATTTGAACAAGAGAACAATTGAACGAAGGAGCGAATGAATTTCATAACGTATGTAGTTAGCTTAGAAAGGTATGTGTACAATGAGATGTAACTCATGGATATAAAAATCAATTTGCATAATTAATGAGGAAACATGTCCTCCATAAAATGGGTTTAATAAATGTTATCTATGGCAGGTAGATCATTTACAGGTACAAGTTATGCAAAAGGTCCTGATTCATATAAGGCCATGCTGTACTGTATGAATGGCATCCGCGCGCGCATCAATTTTCTTCCGTTTCCAAAAATACAAAACGTGTTCGGCCATACTATTGAATGCAAAATGAGAACATACATGCTGTAAATTATTTAAAAAAAAAACACTAAAGGTATATTATGCATGTAACAGCCTGATTTGCATGATCAATGAGCTAAAACAAGAAATTTAAATATATACTTCACGGGGATGTAAGTTATCTGGCCTCTTGTTTGTTGATTTGTTGTTAGATATAAGTTATACAGTGTGTGATAATTTGTTGTATAATGAGGAATTGCTTTGATAATTACTTTTGAAAACAAAAATGGCGGCTGTAGGCGGGTAACGAACTTTTCGGTCATTGTACGTCGAACCACTACCTTTAAGACCGTTTCCATCGAGACAAACTCGTCAATTCCGCCGAAAAACAAGTTCTGTTCAGATTGCAGGAAACAGCGGACAGGACTTTGACATCTCCCACGACGTCACCGTGGCTGTTGCAAATATCATCTGCTCCATGGCGTTTGGGAAGCGCTACGACTACGAGGATGAAACGTTCCGTGAGCTGTCAGAGGCGGTTTTCACCGTGACGGAGAAAGCTACAGCGGGGCTGGTCATTAACGTTTTCCCCTTGCTGCGGTTTGTTCCTGTCGGTAGGCAAAGTTATCCCTAACACAATATTTTCTTTAGCTCATAGGAATATGAGGTTGTAACATTAAATAATTTACTGGAATTTCGCTAACCTCTAAGCTATCTTCATCGGGGACTGAATCACGTTTGGGACAGCAACTTTGCCGCAACGCCACAATACGGCAAGCAAGTTCAGGTGATTAAGAAGGTTACTGATGAGTAAAAAAAATATCCATGTCTATTTACTAGTTACAAAAACAAATCAATGTGTAATTATTCTTTTTCGGGATGTTTTTCAGTGAATAGAGCCTACATTGGTGTTTTGAAAGCAAACTTTAAGGTCCAAAATGAAATAAGAAAGGAGATATCTCGCCACCTGGAAAAGCTAGATCGCGAGAATCCGCGAGACTTCATCGACTTCTGCCTGCTGGAGCTTGAACAGCAGAAATGTGTGGACGGTCTGACAGAGGAGAACGTCGTGTACATGGCCGAGGATCTTTTCATGGCAGGAACTGAGACAACCGCCAACACACTGCTGTGGAGTCTACTCTACATGACTTTGAACCCTGACATCCAAGATAAGGTACTTTTAAGCAATTTTGTTTCCTCGAAATGTTTCCTTGTTTGCTCCTGGAGGATTGGACAAATATAACAAGATATCTTGCGCTTTTCTTCTGACTTTGAAATTGTTTTGAATTTATCATCGGTGCAATTTCATCCCAACAGGTACAAGAGGAGCTTGATACCGTTGTTGGTGAGTGTCTGCCCACCCTGTCCCACCGTTCCCAGCTGCCCTACGTGAATGCCTGCCTGCTGGAGGTCATGAGGATCCGCAGTGTTGCTCCTTTCTTTTTTCACGCCACGACGCAGGACACGACAGTGCAGGGATTTGATATTCCTAAAGGAACTCGGGTATGATAAGTTACATGTTTTAAAACACAATCTTTCTGCATTGTTGCACAAATGATTTCTTCGTTTACAGCCATTTGGCTGAATGTTAATCATGTTATCCAGTGACCTCTTTGTACGTCGAGATGATGATGTACTTTTTATTTCGATATATTGTGTTTGTGATTTCTTTTTCTCCTTGGTTTCCTCAGATAATGATAAACCTGTATTCCCTCCACCTGGACCCCGCCTACTGGCCTGATCCGGACCGATTTGACCCCGAAAGGTTTCTTGACGCGGAAGGGAATGTCCTCAACAAGCCCGAGTCTTTCCTGCCCTTTTCAGGAGGTGATTATCCGGACTATCAAATATGTTATTGTTGCACATATTTCGCCACAGTAATTATACTTTTTGTAAATAGACTTTCTGCTCTATTTTACGTGTTCCTAATCTTACTACTAAGCATTGTTTATTTCCAGGCCGACGTGTGTGTCTTGGTGAGCAGCTGGCCAGGATGGAACTTTTCCTGTTCTTCTCTACCTTGCTACAGTCCTTTACCTTCCAGACGCCAGAGGGCGCTCCTCCTTCCAACGCTGACGGCGTATATCGTGTGACGTTGGCCCCGCATCCGTTCAAGCTCTGTGCAATCCCGCGGTAGTTTATACTGAATTGTCAGTTCCGATAGTTACTTTATGAATTAATCCAAAAAAGTGTCTGACAATTTCACAAGGCACAATGTACGGAAACAACTAACTTTTAATCATGACAATTTCAGCGACTAATCTATTCCATTTACTACAGCCTATTACACTAATAACTCAGTGATTTTGTCATTGTCAATGCAAGGCTCACAATATATTGTCATATACAGATGCCTTGGTCTCGTTTTTGGAATCAGTTATATCTTTAACAATAGGCCGATAAACGGGAAGGGTATGAAAACTATGTAATATATATACACATCTGTCGTCTTTGTACCGGTATGGATAATTAGGGGACCAAATGTATATTCTAACATGTGCAATCCCTGCACTGTTAATACAGGACAGCATATCATAAACTACTTACTAATAAAGTCTTACATATCCCGTCCTCAAACATTTGATCTTCCTGTTTCTATGCTCAATTTAGGACTTCTAATTCTTTTAAATTAATATTTTATTTTTTGTGATAACTTATGTCAAGTCTTCACTTGAAAGTTCATCTGTGTACTTTGTAGAAGTCATTCTGTAGCAATTTCCAACACAAAATTATAACTGATCCACAAGACAAAGGGGACGAGAAACTTCACATCACAGAGGCGGTGGGAAAGTGTGCATATCCAACATGAGTAACAGAGAAGGGTACTGCACTCCCAAACCCCAATGGCACAGTAACTCCAAGTAGAACCGGAACAGCAAGGGTACGAACTTACTATACTTTGTCGTCATGCCATATATGAAAGGGATGTCTAAAGGTATCAGGCGGATATTTACATCATATGGGATCAATACTTAATTGGTAATTGACACAAAATGGCAAAACCTCTTAGTGATAAATGATGAGAATGTTATACTTGTGACAATGTGTAAATTAGTTGAAGTGGATATCCATGTATGAATGATGTAACTATGTACGTCATTTGCATAAAATTTACAAAAGAACTAACTATTTCAAGGAGGTATGAGGTTGCAGAACTCTAGTTGTAGTCGTAGTTATCTCCATAAAAAATCAAGATATAGTTTTGTGTGTGTCTGTGTCTGTGTGTATATGTGTCTGTCTGTGTGTGTTTATGTTTGTGTTTCCGGACCAGTTTTGTAGTAAGCATAACTCAAGAACCTCTCGATGGATTACGATGATATTTGGTATGTTGGTAGGTGACAGGAAAACGAAGGGCAATGTCGATTTTGGGCCTCCTGTTATGTGACCTTGGTATCGCAGCAGAACATTTTTGTATTTTTTTACCTGGACGGGCAATGGTCTTGTTTTTGTGGTGGCAGATAGCTTCGAGGTTGTGATGTGAGAAAGAAGTGTGTATGTTTAAGCCTCCTAGGTCTCCGGTGTCTTGTTGCAGTTGGATGGAGACCTACATATTTGGTAATGCTGACAGCTACTCTTAAATCGTACTCATTATAACCATGACATCAGTTTGAATTTTCCCGCCACAGGCTTATGTGATTTACGTGATTATGTGTAGGTCATGCAGATACATGCCGTCACAGATATGAAGATGACAGACATGGAGAGACCCTTGTCATCTACGTTGTTATGTATCGCCGCGCCTGGAGTAGCATACCGACGGTATAGATGGGGGACGGTTCGATAAGGATTGTGGATAGGAGGGTGTATCCCTAACTGAGGTATCATTCCATACCAAGCTTTTAATTCAAAAGCTTCCGGGAACTTGGAGGAAGCCGTTATATGGATAAGAGTTGAAATGTTACCCCCTCCCCCTTTCTGAATGTTTAAGATAGACTAGACGTGGCCTATTCTCCCGCCAACAGCTGACGATTACGATAGACTTCAAGGTTACCAATGCTTAAACGATGGCTGCATTTAGGGGGGATTGAAGAAAAAAAGTTTCATTCATTAAATGTGTCACTGAAGTAAAACTACAAAATTCCGCGACTGATAGAGATATCATGTACAGTGCCCTCCATGGAAGGAACCCCCTTTCACGATATGCAGTGGTTTGTCCCTGACATAGCCACGAGAATCACAAGCGCCGGGCCAAGCAGACGGCTCTCCCGTGAAGACACCACATCTATATCTGCACCTCAGCTTAGCTTTCCATACCCTCAGAAAGCATACAGGTCAGTAGAGTTGAGTTGTTGTTATTCTTAAAATCATTAAATTATACCGTCACATAACGAACAATACGATGTCTGTGGTTGTCCTCTGTGATGTCGTCTAAGTATAACGACACCAACAATTCTTATTGATAGCATGGCAAGGTAGACTATCATCCTAACGTTGTCGTCTGTTTTGCTGTGCTTAATTAATAAGAACATACACAGGGCTGCTTTCATGCGAGAAATCACAGAAAAGCCATGATACCATCCGAGTGAGCAGTACTCGAATGGAACCATTTTATTGATCTCCGGATTCAGCACGCGATTTCCCATGATATCATCGCCCTCCTTTTATATAACTTTAACTGATTCATGGCCGGTAAAGGCCTGGGGGCGTCTGACTGACCTGAGAGAACGCTTCTAAACCCTGTCACCCTAAAATAGATCACACGCGCCAGGGCGTTATTTGAACGTGGTGGTGTTTGTGCTCTGTGTAGTAAACATGCGTTGGCCCTTTTCTCTAAACTGGGACGCCCAACTGGTTAAATACTTGTACTTATAGTTAATAATAATATGCTTTTTTTAAAGTAAATACGATATGTCTATCCCAGCGGACTGGTCATTCATTGAGGTGAGCTTTGAACTGGCGTGCAGTGTGGGTTATCTTCTGTCTGAAGATTTGATCTTCTTGCACGCCAATACAGACATGTCTCCATCGGTAACCGCACTTCTGTCAGTAAAGCCTCAAAAGCAAATGTATGCAATGCAGGAAATTAGAGCCACATATCACTGACATTTTTAAAGAATAATACGTCGGACGTAATTGATTTCTCCTGCTTTGTACCGCAAGTTCAGATAATGTTTATTTTGGAAGCAAGGTATAACTGACTAAATGATCAATTAAATGGCTGATGCTATGAGCAGGGCATCCTAGTATAAAGGGCACAGTACGTTACTTAAGGACTCCAATGTTCTGACTAGCCAAGAAGTATCTTTCAATCCTTGGCGTTAAGTGTGAAATACACTAAAATCTTCTCTTGATGCCTTTTTATGTCCCTCGTATACCAATATCTATCCCCATCATGTATTCTGACTGTGTCTGCGACCGATAAGATCCAGTTTCAATCTAGCTCCAATCAGGCTACAATTACAAGACTAATGGTCTGATATGACATGTCAGGGCGTCTCCTCGCCAGTCTGTACCCATCCTTCAAGCTTAATGTGATTATCTGTGTCCTAATGAAATACTGTGGGTCTACCCTGTCTACAGATCTTCCGTCATACGTGACCAGGGTTGCCAACATGAGTATTAACAGGGTTATGCGTCAGTTGATGATATATCGTAGTGAAGAGATGTCAAAGGACGTGGAGACGTTTCATATTTGTCTGGTTCACCTTTGTGCCGTTTGAGGTCTGAATCTGAAAAAATATCTTTTTCTACAAAGGTCTGTTTAAAGAACTTGTAATAAGCCATTCAGTTTTGTGTCGGCAGTTATGATGTAGATTTAAAAAGATAAAGAATTCTTTATTTGGTAACCATTTTCTGTGTGTCGATCATTTGTTCAACCTTCTTGATGACCATTTTGATTTCATAATAAATGCAACTTTTTTTTTGCCCACCTTTTTTTCTCGTAAGCTCGCATGAGGTTTGGGGTGCCCTGAGGATGTCATCCATATAATCAAATCAGTATGGCCTTACATACGAGATGTGATCTTACGGATATATGTACATGTAGATTCATACACCTACCACTAATTAATACATCTGCGTCTCATTTTCAGACTAAACTCATCCCCCTCTGCACGATGAGTGCTGCAGGCTGCCTGGTGCCGGGGTTTCATCGCCAGCTCGGCTTCTTCGACTACATTCGAAAGAAATCGGAAAGCCGTCGCGTCCTTGTCGACAATGAAGAGCCTTCCGACACTCAGGTCGAGCAGTCTGCCACAACGTCTGTGCTGCCTTATAAAAACTGCACGCTAAATAACTCACCACTTTTCAAACAACCATCACCACTCGTCACTATCTTCCGGGCACTACCTGTAACAAGCAAACACTGTACCTACATGCACTATCTCCCTCATACAGACAATGATCATCATGAGGACTGCACTATCTTTGAAGCGACACCTAGCAAGTCACTTTGTAACAGCACAGGTATCGACCCTCTAAATGGCTTCTGCAGTGGTGACGTATCTATGGTACGCTACCAAAGCGATCGGTACGTTTCTAACGACCCAACCGTCTTATCCACAGGAAACGTGAATGTAGGCCTTTGTAGGTGTCCCTCTTCCGTCCATCAAAACCTCTGTGGAAAGAACGCCAACATGGATGGAGTCTTCCGCTGCAATAGTGAAGGGAACTTTGACCAGATAAAGCCAGATGGAGTCACGCTCATGAAAGGCTTTCACAGTGAGCCAGAAATAGAACATTTGGATGACGCTACCGTCTCAGCTGTGAACAGACCGACTTATAGGGAATGTAATGTCGATGTTAATGTTAATGTCGCGCATGCAAGCGATATAGCTGACTTTGACGTGACAGACACAGGGCAGGATAATAGATATGACGACTTACTACATGCCCGAGACAATGTCCTTGAGGACATCGACAACTGTGAGGAGAATGAGAGACTTATCACAAAATCCATTCTGCCAGACGAAGATCTAGATGATGTATTTAATGTGAAAGCCAGTAAAAGTGAGCCAGTTTCACTGCAAATCGCGGCCTACAAGGTCTTGTCTCTTCCGACAAAATTAGGAACACACTTCGTGGAAAAGTCAGCGAAGGAACGGAAAAGTAAGCCAAGACAAGTTGCAAAATTATTCCAGGCCAAGTCTGGAACAGACGATATTGAGATGGAGACCTTCGCGATGCCAGATGACAAGGACACCGATAACAAAGCAGAACTAACGAGTTTTATTCAAGGTAAACATGAAGATAGCGGGAGCCTTAAAGCGCGCTGGAAGAGATTCAGGTCGGAAAAGTCTTGTAAAATTGAACCCGGATCCACAAAAAGAATGTCGAGCACACAAATACAATGTCGGTATATATGTGAAAACATTGCAACAGGCAAAAGCTTAGTTGAACACAAAACATCGCCTGCAGATGAAAAAGCAAAAACAGGGACAATACAGAAGGCTGTGTCAACTCCATCGGTGACTTCTAACAACCTTGCAGAAAAATCTGATGACGTACTTTCTACGTGTGACGGTGTCGCTCAGAGGCCAAGTACACTCAGTCTGTTTATCAAGACGTCAGAATGTGATCTTCAAGGCTTCTTGGCAACCCCTATAGAATCGACAGAAGCTCCTGATGCCCACGAGGCTTCCTTGCTGATTTGCTCAAAAGACAATAAAGACAGCAATGTTACAACAGCTTCGAGACTCAAGCTTTACTTCTCTGGAAAAACAAAATCCACGGAAGACATGGAATCTGAAGAGGGAGTTAGGAAGGTTCAGGTAGGAAAACGGTCCCAAATGAAGAGTTATCATTCCCAACCTGAGCTCCGCACGTCTCAAGTGGAACACCAGGGAGGCGTTCCCGTCCTGTGTCAGAAATCTTCACCTGAATACATCGTCAAGCAACCGGTCATCAAGAAATCCCCGAGCAGTTGTGAACAGAACGCGCCTCTCCTTCGACTCAAGAACCGCCTGTTCAAGCAGAAAGCCCCGCTGTTGGCAGGAGGGAAGTTGAAGTTCAACCTCGCCCTACCGTCCCTGGCAAATAGTTCTCCGTATAGGGTCAAGGTTAACACACCGAGACTGCAGCCTTGTAGCCAGCGGCAGTCGGATGGTTGAAGGGCTGACACCAAAGTTAGGCCTGCCCATAGGAAAGCATTCTAAAATACACCGAAACAAGGCTTTATAAAATAACTGACCCAAATTTTAATCTTAAAAGTTCTTCTCCACTAGAAAGTCAGATGGGTCTTGTTAATAACCATGCAAATAAAAGGGTTGTACAGCTCAAACTCCGAGAAAAGCTGCCAGTAACGGAGACCCGGCCAACCTTTGACCCCAGATTTCTGATGTATCCATCCAATCCGACCCAACAACTCACATCTGTCCTTACGCCAACTACAATGGTGAACTGAACCAACTCTCATCAAAATGGGAAAGCTTAGATCTGTTTCTTCTAACTCAAAAAGTCCCCAGATTGAGCCAAAATTTTCATGGAAAAGAAGGGTTTTCAAGGATTTTGAGCCCCCCCCCCCCCCCCCACTGCGCAACATTGGGGTCAGCCCTGAACATCCCATTACTGGATACTGGAGAGTCTCTACGAGGCATATCTATTAAGGGAGAGCTTGAGTATCCCTGATACTGTGGCAGAGCCACGCACACTGTATTGGTAGTTGAGAGAAAAAGAAGACATACAATAGGTGCAGTTCACATCAAGACTTCAGAATTTCTCCCTGTATTCATGCTTTGAGCTACAACCGTTCAACCGTTAAGTTGCTTTTCATGAGTCTGATGAATGCTGGACAGGGACATTCGCAATGAATGGTAGACGTGCCATCTGTGGCGAACGCTAGCATATAGCACTTGAAAAGCCTAAAATAATAACTCAGGTCAAAAAACTCGTGCTGTCATTGATTTTGCGCCATACAGAAATACGGTCGCGTTACATTTTCTAATAAAATTATTCCACAGTACCCAAATATAAAAATATGTTATACTGTATATCATATTTAAAATCCTGTGCCTGTCTTCCGAAAGAAAACACAAATATGGTATTTTAGGCTTTTATTTTAAAAAGATGAATTTATGAGATCGACAACTTTGGGCAAAGGGGGCAAATGATGATGCTGAATTGAAGAAAAAGTTTCACAACACCAATATTACATGTTTGCATTATATGCAAAGTATAGTATTTCTGTACTTAATGTTACAAATTAAGGTGAGTATAACATGTATATATATTCTGAATTGAGCCAAAAGTTAAAATCATGAAGAAGGATTAAGTAAAGGCTGCACACCCGCTATATTATATTTATTGTGTATATACATTCTGATAAATTTGTGTCAATGTTTGTACTCATATTCATAATATACAAATGTAGTTAGAAAGTATGTGATAACCTAATCAGTGTATCAGTGATTAAAGAGGACTTAACTCTGGACTACCCTGGCCTTAGTTGCTCGTGATTCAAACGTCATAAAACAGACACTAAGGTGATCGGTAAACAAAACAACGACGTCGGTCGTAGTTCACCTCGGTCACTTCAGGTCATGGGGATATGGGGATAACAACCGTTACGTAGTTTCCGGCAAACTTGGTTGAACTGTATATTCATAATATAGTTACATCCAAGCACACTAACACCGAACTTGATACAAATGTGCTATCTGATCATGTATGTAATCGCTTTCTACAATGTCCAGTTTGTAAAAGCTGTGATTTGGTCGACAAACGCATTGTTAAGGGGGGGGCATAGCGGGGGATTATATCAGTCGTCTGTATACCATCTTAAGCTTACAACATATCAAAGAAACCTCACTTATTTCCGTCTGCCTCTTCTCACGTTAGGTATTTCATATCACAAACTGGGTGTGTATACTTTGTGCTTTTTTAAAGAATAACAAAAAGTCTTAGACCGAATGACTCATTGTCAGCCGTCGCCATGATCAAGATAAATCTTATTGACATAACGATAGCCAGAATTCACCACCAAATAAAAGATGAACAAAGGTGAGCCAGGTGTTGGTCTCATTGACGTAGAGAACACACTCGTGACTGTTACTAAGTTTTATAATTAGCAACTGACGACCAGTGACCAGCAGACGGCTATATAAGGCCCTGTGGGAGGAGTTGCTTCAAAGTAGTAATACTTAGTGGACTTCCGTCCATTTCCTTAGTGTCTCAGACCTTCAGGTGTCTTAGCGATACACAAATCCAAAGAGAATATGAAGATGATAAGTCTTGTTGTTATTGTCGTCACTGCTTTGCTATACGGCGGCTCGGCTTCAGCAGTGTCCGATCTGACCCATCATGAAGTGCTTGACGAGAACGGGGATTTCGTCCTGTCCTGGACGTTTGATGACGAGCAGATCGAGTTCGAGGCCCGGGTGAAAACCCGCGGGTGGCTCGGCCTGGGGCTGTCTCCGAACGGAGGGATGCCGGGATCGGACATCGCCATCGGCTGGGTTAAGGACGGACAGGCGTACCTTACGGTAAGCATTTTTAAGCTGCCATTTGAAATGTTAAAGAGATTAGGTAAAAACTCATTTTTGATTATTGAGTTAAACCCAATTTTTTTACGCTTTATGTCTAGACACTTAGCGGCCAGCAGTTTTTTTAGTACCTTGTAAATAATACTTATTAAACAACTGTAAGTTATAACTAAAGCATTTCCACCAATAATAATGTCAATGACGAGGTTTAACTGCAATTAAATAAAAAAATGGCATATGACATGGGAACTTAAGGGAACCTATGTGAAAAAAGTCACTAAGGTAAAATGTGTTCGTTGGCACGTGGTTAAATATTAATGTTACTCACTTTGCCTGTAGGATCGCTACGCCGACGAGCAGGCGCTGCCCCCTGAGGACGAGAGTCAGGACTGGGAACTTCTGTCTGGGTACGAGAACGACACCCACACCGTCCTCAGGTTCAAACGGAAGCTGCAGACATGTGACGTCAGAGATCGCATCATCAACGTTAGTAACAAGAAATTGTTTTACTAAATGAATCCTGACGTGTTGTTCACAGAATAACTTCAACAATCTGCCCCTAAACGTCAAGACCGTGCATGTTTTCTGTGCCAAAAAGTGGACACATTATTTTATACTACTATATAAACTCAAAAAATTTGCTTCAGTCATTTTCCATAATGATCCATGAAGCTGGTAGTTGTCGGACGCCATGTTGGTGTCCCTATTTGCATTTCATCGGACCGTAGCTCAAACATACACGGTACTTTGTTCTTGTTTCTGAGTAAGATTTGTATCTAAAGAAAAATGTATTTCTATAATCTTTCTCGCTTCTGTGGGTTGTACAAAGTTATTAGCGTTTTTATAGTGTGACAAAAGTAGATGTAAACAGTATACAGACCCCCCCCCCAAATAGCGCCCGTCTCCATGTTGTGGATATGAAGTCACGTAAAACACTCTATTTTAAAGCGTGCCTAATCTGGTATGTGCGTTTAAGCGATATTGCAATAAACTAGTACTTTTACTCGACGTCGTCTCACAGAAAGACACTCTGCGTGTTTTATGGGCGTGGAACGACGAAGACCCAGGCGACGACGCAGGTCCCGCCTACCACAGCCAAAACCGCGGGGTCCGCAGCAGCGTGTTCCTGAGAAATAACATTGAATCCGAATCTGTGCCTAGTAACATCCAATCATACGATGTTACTATGACAAATGTAAGTAAGCGATCCTTACACTGTGTAGATAAATAAATGAATCAAAAATGTATCTTTGAATCTGTGGTTCAATCGGTAGCTAAGCTCTATACATTGATGTACCAATAACATATACATTCTAATTGTTATGTTAGAATAAGTGTATTTAATTTTTTATCTATCGTTGTTGAATAATGTACAAAGGTACATGTTGTTGTGCCAATTAAGTATAGCGTATCAAATCAGCTAAGGTTTCGTTCATCACAAGCTCTTAGCATATTTGATCGATTTCATCGAGGCCAGAGCTAGAGACGCTCTGTATATTACCCTATATTTGTTCTGCACTTAAGGATATCAAACTTCAAAATGTAGATGTGCTGATTATTTCCAATTTCTGTACATGCATTGGCTCAAGCTGCGCAATTATCTATAACAAAAAGATGAAACTAATATCATGGCCGGGAATCACATTTATAAACAATGTATCTCTTTCTTTATCTTTCACAGCCCCGATTTTATCAAATCAATATGGCTCCTTGACTATTCTAAAACTACTTCATGCTCTAATTGTGTTTTTGTTCACTCCAGGCAACCATTCCGCCAAAGCGGACAGCGTATTGGTGCAGGTTGGTTGAGATGCCGAAACTGCAAACCAAGCATCACATCTTCAAGGTATTAGTAGCTTCACTAACCTTACTGTTGGTATTTCATTATTTCACCGGGAATAACCCAAGCCTTAATATAAAGATAGGATAAGGTCAATATGAAAAGTGTCAGCATAAAGTTTCACGTAGTATAACTAGTATGTGCTAGAACTACAACTCTTGACGACTTTTCCTACAATTTGGTTGGCAACAATCAATAATAAAGTAAGTTTTTTATTTGTTGTGTTGCCATGGCATCGGTTGCTGATAGGAATATTTTACAAAATTCGTTAAGTTTGGGTTATGTAATGACGTTTTAAGGTTTTCTTGCTACACCACATTTGTTTTCCAACACCATTAGCATCTTATGTAATATAATGTCACATTTATGATCAAGTATTCATACTTTATACTACTTTGAGTATGTCATTGGTCAAAATGCAATATTACATGAAAATGGAATGTGCATACATGATATTCTACGAAATAACCTTTTAACTGGTGAGGTAGGTTATGCACATCTAATACTCTACATAATATTCAAGGTTCAATCTGTAATCACTCCTGGCAACGAAGGAACGGTCCATCACATGACAGTGTTCAAGTGCCATCCCAATCCGAACCGCACGGTGTTGCCCCATGAACATCCTGGGCACGAATGCTATACTCCCAACATGCCCCAGGACTGGAGTGAGTGTTACAAAGGTAGCCTCATCGCAGCCTGGGCTGTGGGCACCGGGGTAAGAGTTCAGATTTGCTGTATTACCTAAACTTGCATTAATGTCACAAAAATCTTATTGTGAATGTAAAATTACCCCCGCACGACTAAGTGTAATCAATTGTCGGCAGTCAAGGACGTCGTACATGTATATAGGAAAAAATTGTAGAGAGCTCATGGTTTATGTTCTTTTGTGCTGAATGTGCTTCCCTGTCACTGGTACTGACTGTGCTTTCCCGTCCCTGGTACAGACTGCATTTCCCTGTAGCTGTCCCTGTCTGTGTTTCCCTGTCCCTGGCGATGACTGTGTTTCCCTGTCCCTGGTGCTGACTGTGTTTCCCTGTCCCCGGTGCTGACTGTGTTCTCCTGTCCCTGTTGCTGAGTATGTTTCCCTGTCCCCGTTCCTGATAGTGTTTCCCGTCCATTTCACTGACTGTGCTTCCCTGTCCCAGGTGTATACCACGTATTTTCGTTCACGATACTGTATTTTAAGGCCTCAGGTGCTCCCTGTGCGTTTCAGTTATTGTGTTTCCTGGGTCTGAATACGTTTTCTTTTCCAGGATGTCAGCTTCCCCAGCCATGTCGGGTACGCCATTGGCGATGAGTACGACGGAGGCCAGGTTCTGCTGGAGGTGCACTACGATAACTCGTTACTAAAGGAAGGTGAGCAAAGTACTAAATAGTTTAATTGTGCTTAACTTTGAGAATTCAGCTTTTAAAACTATCATTGTCTCTAAAAGACTATCTTTATATTGTTGCCTTCCGCATTTTTTAAAACGTATCTGACTTTACGTAAGTCAACTTAATGGCACGTTCTGGTGACTTAATTGGAAGATTATATTCTCACTATACATATATATACAGTTAGCAACTTTCAGCGGAGATTAAAGACTAACTTTCTTAACCCAGGTGTAACGGATAATTCCGGACTGAAGTTTCTCTACACACCGGAACTACGTCAGTATGACGCAGGCATCCTAGCTGTGACGCAAAGCGTGGACTACTCGCACATCGTCCCTCCCTATGCAGACGACTTTAAGACGGACACCTTCTGCAACCAGGAATGCCTCAGTGCGGTAGGACAACAATTTTATCCCAAATATTTTGGGGAATCTTCCAGAAAATGAATTTGACAGTATACAGTATACTCAAACTAGTGTAATTTTACTGGATGCCCAGGGAAAATCAAGCAAAATGCTGAGACCTTCTCTGACGTATGCATATATCGGGTATTAGTGATGTAGAATACATGTATCCGTTTAATCGCATTTTAATGTGGCGGGCCTATGGTACCTGTTGTAACGATGAAATTTGATGTTTTAACATCAACATAGGATAGTTGAGTCTATAAAAAGTGTTTTGGGAAAATCCCACTGCTCTACCTTGAGGAGGGAAAGCTTGGAATCAATGTCCATCCTAATTGCGAAGACTACCCATAAAATTCACATTCTTTCTTTATAGAAAATCATTATAAAGTCATGAAAACGGCAAAGATAAACGTGATAGGACGTTATTGGAACGTGTCTTTCATTAATGACTATTTTCATGCTTTAAAATGTTACGCGTGAAGACATATTCCAATCTTCATTTAATAAAAAAATCGCAGTAACATAGGCTGATCTAAAGATAGGCATCTACAATTCAATGAACATGTATCCTACAGTTCATAGATGAGGTTGGGGAACCGATCCGTGTGTTCGGAAACGTACCACACGCCCACCTACTCGCCAGGAAGATGAGAACATCCTTGATAAGAGATGGTGTGGAGACGGTATTGTCACAAGACGACAACTATGACTTTAATCTTCAGTATCTCCGAATGTTGGATGAGGAGTTTATCATCCAGAAGGTGGGTACCCCTGTATTCCTTGGAATCGTATATTATGACTTAATTGCACAACAGTTGTATGAGATGTGGAAGCTATGACAACTTCTATTACTTAAGAATAATCCACAAGAATTGTTTTTCTGAAATCAGACTACGTTAAATTATCTGTACAGTTTTAATGGAATTTCTAACAATTATGTCATATTTCTATGATTGCAATAAATGTGTTATCAGTTCCATTGCCACGTGTTTTTCCAATCGCTGAACTTAAAATTGAAAATTACTTACGGCCATTCAAACCGAAGAATAGAATACCTAGTGTTTATAGCAAATAAAAAGTGGTTTACTTTTCTTGTAACGTCATAAGCGAGTGAAATGTGTATACTGAACCTTTCACAAATTTTTATTCGACGTACATTGGTAAGGTATTAATATAGTTAAGACTTATTACGCAATCAATTGTTTTCAGGGGGACACAATCATGACAGAGTGTACGTACAACTCGGCGCATAAGAGCCAGGCTGTCTACGTAAGTCCAACATTAACTAACACACTCTGCATAATAATGGTTACAGTTAACTGAGTTAAGCCATTTTCTCCAAATGAATTTGGACTCACTAATTTAAGGTTACTGTTTTTAAATATATAGGGTAATGAGGATTATAGCTTCTAGCATTTCAAAAGTCATTCCCGTCCATTCTACCCACACAAACTCTACCAGATTACCCAGCACCTACAGTTTAAACTACCTAAACCAAAAACTAACTGCCAAATTAAAGCAAACCTATCTCTACCAAGCCAACAATCTGTGGAATACCTTGCCACCCAACATCATTGAAAGCTCCATATAACTTCAAAAAGGGCCATCCTCCAGTCATTCACCAGTTATTCGTAAGTAAAGTAAGCAATCTGTACATATGTTATGATTATGTACATATGTCCTTTTAATCTTGCTCTGTATACATATCAGTATTTGTATGTATTAGTGTTCAACGCTGTAAGACTAGTCGTAATACGACTAAAGTGTATGACAATAAACCAATGAAAAAAACCAACGAAAATTCGTCCAACACCTTCGCTTGCGTCTCCTCCATCAGGGCGGATTGGGGACCGACAATGAGATGTGTGAAAGTATCCTTTTCTACTACCCACGGATGGACATGATCTTCTGTGACAGTTCTCCACATCCACTGCACATCCTCAGCTTTGCAGGCGTCGAAGAAATCAAGTAAGAAGAGTCATCAAGATGTTAAACAATCATTTTTAAAGAAGGGAATAGCAAGATGTATTCGGCAAGTTTTTGGTAAAGTTTTTTTTTCTGATTACAAATAACCCAAAGTGCACGTCCTATAAACCTGAAAGTTAATGTAACACTACATTAAAGCTTAAAGATTAGCCGTCAATTCTGGGATCTTTGAATGAATGATTGACGTCGTCTGAATGAATGATTGAATTAATGAAACATGCATGAAGAATAGATGAAAATCTTTGACCTGGCTTCCTTGCTATTTCAGATCAAATAAACCCTCAAGTAATGCTAGGGTCAGATTTCGTCTTTGGGAACGAAAAGTATGATATAAAAGACAACAAAAACACAAAAAACGTACCCAAAATTATGCAAGAGCATAACTTGTGCAAATTTAGTGACATTCACTTTGATTTTCGCTTCCGCAAAAAGCCCGGCCGGGTCCTGGTTAGGAAATGTGACCTAGCATAAAACGGTGTATCTTACTTTGTTGACGTAGGGAGTTTTATCGACTCACCGGTTGGACTGTGATAACAATATATTCCTATAAAAAAAAACAATATTTTCGGATCAAAGTACAGCAAAGGATTGATGAAATAAATTTTGCCTCAGTTACAGCTTGGAGGCTCTAGGATGGATAAATAACATCCCGATCACGAAACCAGTCAACATGTCCAACATGACCTATAGGCTATGCAGATGTTGTCGAGAGTATCGTGTGGGACAAGGACAAGGCGCAGCGGTTCTCACGGCATCTACGGGAGGGGACGTTCATCTCTGACTGCGGGTTCAGAGGACAGAGCAGCCCGGGCACGGTGAGTAGTGTTATAATGTTGCAACAGTCAACAATAAAACCTAAGCCGTCAGCAACATTTGAACATTTCTTTGTAACAAAACATCCTCCTATTTCATTAGTAACGTAACGTAATGACGCACATTTCGTTTAAACGCAAATAATTTGATAACATTTCACCAAGGACCTTTTTGTCATTTGTATCCCCCAGAATATACACATATGTTTACAGAAATACTGTGGCAAAATGTAAGCGACACATTTTTGCTCAACTCGTCGTCGAAAGTCGCTCGTATTTGTGTACTGAGATGAATGTCAGATCAGCCTCAGTTGTTGTTTTTCGGGCAGGGTGGGAGTTGAGCTTGGAAGGATACGCCGTTCTCTGCTCAACTAATTGTGTTATTTCCTTATATGTACTTCATCCAGCACTGTTTGTTTGATATTCTAGTCACAATTCCGAAAGGAGAGTCCCCTGCCCAAAGCATCAGTGCCGGCTGCTGCACCAGAAGATGTCTGCAGTACTTCTTCTGGATCAGCCGGGCCCGAGATGGTCACAATGCTGTGTTTTTTGTCACTTATGATATACTTAATTTTGTCAACACTATGAATTTTAACATTCTTGACAAGAAAGAAAGAAACAACAACTGCTGCAGAGGTATCTGTTAGATTATTGGACCTCGGATAACACAGCCAAGAGAAAGTTGACGTTGTATATTTGTGTACGTAGTTAGATAGATAAATGATGTGATATAATTAAGAAGTAGTACACACGTACACATACGTGTTCCTGTGACACAAGCGATAACGCCCCCCCCCCCTTCGTTCAAATTGTTCTGGTGCCCAGCTCAAACACTTTGTTAAGAGTAACGTAAATATCTACTGTGCTCTTTAGTCTTGCAATTTTAAAGACCAATAAACGCGCATACAAGCTTGATATTTGTGTGACGTGTGTTTTTTTAATTTTTTTTTTTAAACTACTAATCTATGAGGACACACAAGTAGGAAGTGTTGCTCCAAAGTAAACAGTAAAACATTCAAAAAATTTGGTTTGCCATAAATTAATTGTCGCGTTATCAACTGTACTGTAGTAAATATTATTTGAAAGCTTATCTATTTACCCAATTACGTTTAAATTGATATCCCATATGGTATGATCGTTTGTTTGTTAGACGAGTGGCAACGCTGAATATTACATTTGGTCGCAAAAAATGGTGCCTATATTTCTCTGTCAACTTAATGTTTGACATTTAACTGGGAAAAGAATCGCGCTACGTTTCGGGGGCGACCAAACCGCAAAATAATTCATGCTGCTTGTCACATAAGAATGTAATCATTTAGATAGTGCGGTGAACGAAGGTCCTGTTTGGATAATACGGCTTTTTAAACAAATAGATTCAGGTTATCTCTGTGCTGCATGCTGATACCCGTGGGACCTGCACTGCTCAAATGCTGCCATTTTGAAGTGTGATAAACAGACGTTCCAAAGATAGATACTTCTATACAGTTAAAAAGTTACAACAGAGAAATGATTTGAGTTTCCAAACTGTTTGTACCGAGTTTATATCTATCACCCTGCTGCATAGATATTGAATATCAGGAATATCTCATTGAATGCATGATAACATTGCAAGGAACAAGTATCATTCATAACAATGTCTTAAATTCATAATTTGGAAACATATATTGAATTTTGCTAGTATGCATGTATGATAGTATCGCAGGTGAAAAAACACCATTGCTGTGATTTATCGTTACAAAATGTCTGTAATAAAGTCCTTCAGAAAACGTCCCTCCTGTACCAGTACACGATGCCCTCCTTGTCCAGCGCATCCCACAACTTTATCTCCCGTCTGTGATCGTGACTCCCGAGCACTCTCTTGAACTGTTCGTATTCCTGGTCAAAGTAGTGGTTGCTGTACTTGTAGTTGTAGCCCAGTCCGTACAGGCTGAGCTTGTCACAGGCATGGAGGGCCACCATGGCCATGATGCCGCCAGTGGTGGGTCGAAAAGCACGTACCCTCATCCACCTAGCGGAAATGATGAACGTTATAGTGCATCGAAGTGGATCATTTCTAACGGCTTACTTATTAATGCTATAGGGGCTGCCCTTTTTGGTGCATACCTACACCATGTAATTGCCCCATATCCTTTCAATTTCAATCAAATGATATAAATGCCTCTTAGTTCGAGTTGATTAATTTCGCTGTGATTAGAAAATGGAGAGTTTGGTTTTAAGTCTGCTTTAGTCACATACTGTACAGTGATGAAACACCGACAAGTAATCTCTTTGGTAGGGCAAGAGCAGATAAGAACGATATAAATGCATTCGATCCCAGATCAAAAATTTGCGAAGAGCCAGTACTGACGTTTATGCAAATGCCAAGAGTTTGTTAGTACCAACTGTATTTACATCACTAGTAAATTGGTAGGCTCGTTTTGTTTCTTGTTATGAAAATCACTGGTAAGTATTACAATATATGTGACTTACACGAAATGCATGTATCTCATGAAGTCAGGATGGAGGACTCGTACGTTTTCTGGGGGCACCTTGAACTGGTTGGTACCAGTTCCTATTCTCTTCAGATAAGAATAGTCTTGTATCCGGCATGGCACAAATATATAGGTGATATTCTATTAATAAAGCAGAAATAAAGTGTTTCAAAACATTTTTGCCCGTCAAAGTAAAATCGCTCTCAGGATACAGAGGAAACATTAATTAGAGTTTTAAAAAAACAGCAATCAATATAAGTTATATCCTCATTAAAACCTATACAATGTAGAATATGGGTGTTCGTGATCTACATCAAAATTTGCTGGGAACCGATCAAAAACTATGAAGGTATAAAAGCTCGCAACATTAAGAGATGCTTCTTGGACAAACAAAAAAATGGGCATGTGTATCAGCATTCTGGTCATGTGGCTATGACCTGACCTGTTGGGCGGTTATACCTGAAAGTTGGCAGGATTTGTCTTTACATTTTAAGTCTAGCCGTGTGATTATAAAATTTTACACATGGAAAATTAAAGGTCCGACGATTTCGAGTACAACGAACAGACATGGGGGATATGACGTCATATGCAAACACATGCATCGTATTGCCTGAGACTGACCTGACTGACAGGGTAGTGGTCTCGCTTCATGCGAAGGACGGAGCGATCGAAGAACACGTAGTGAGTTGTCCTGCTGCCCACGTCGTCTTCATAACCTCTCGTGTATGCCTGGTTCACCCTGATTTGAAACAACAACATTATACTCAGAATCGAAGCAGGAGGTGTAGAATAAAAAAAAGTACTATTTTACTGTAGTTATCAAGGAAACAAATGAATGCAATAGACATCAAAGAGAGAGATGAGGAAGAGAGATCATATTAAGTATTTGTAATGAAATTTACTGGTATTGCATTTTGGGGTACCTACATGTACATGTAGTTACATTGTATAATATAGGGTTATATGAATGGTAAATAGTGTCAGACTCGTTACGTAGCGATGTTGTTGTTTGGCATTCATCACAGAAGAATCCGGCTATGTCACCATGGACATTAGGATAATTTAGAAAAAAAAAAACATTGTGAAAATCTGGCAAAATTAGAGACTATAGTTATTTTCATCTGCTGTATGCTAAAGTTGTGGTTTTGGTAACTCCTCAGGTGTAGTTACATAACCAGCTTTTCGAAACAACCAAAACGATTCCTGAGCTTTCACCATCTAGAAGACCTCCAAAAAACTACATTTCTATTAAAATCACAAAACCCACTAATCATTAAAAACATGGGACTTTTCATCAGCCGCTGTCTTCAAAAAAGAAGTCAAACCCACCAGTAATGTTGTATGTAGAAATTGTAGTTAGATGTATAGAATAGACACTCGTTACCATTGTTCCCTTTCTACTGTTTGTACTCTTGCAATTAGCCTACGGGCATGAATTTGCAAATAAAACATTAATGTTACATTTGTTACTCTACCTGAATACGAAGTCGTGCCTGTCAATCTCCTTGCCCATCCCGGAGCCGTTCAGCATGCCGCCATTACCAACCACGGCACAGGAGAGGCATTCTGGCTTGCCTTCCCTGCTGAAGTTGAAGATGGAATCTTTCGCCGGAAACAAATTCAGCGTATCACGGACCTCTGTTGACAAAATGGAAAACATGTACAGTATCTTAAAGTACAAAATCTTGATCATAATAGCATCTTGCCGTTATCGGTACTCTTATCACCGTTACCAAACATGATGTTGGATATGTAGATGTAGGCTAGCAGAGGCAACCATAGGTGTGCTAATAATTGTTTACCCCTGTTTATATATTAGAGCTGAATCCCAATGGTATCTGAATTTGTTTTACTGTGGTATTGAGAATGATACCAATCTTGTGACGTATCTACTATATTTGGACAGTACCGTTTACATGACCGTTACGCGACTATTTCATAGTCAGCCATCGCGTTACAATAGTGTCGATGTTATGTCCTTTTTTCTTTACGTATTATCTATCATCTGTCCGGAGTTTGCAATCCAAGGAGAGATCTAGCTATCTGCGTTGTCTGTTTAGAGTTTACTACTATTTGAAAAACGTGTAAAAGTCAGCCATCATCTAATAAAGAAGAATGAGGATATAAACTCTTGTTTTACAGCTTTTGAAACAAAAAACCTTACCGTCATATGTAAGATTTTGGTCCCTGAATTGGTACCCATATGGCATTACCCAATGTTTTAGCCGCCAATATTCATTCACATTGAACAACTTGCTATTGATCAACATCTGGGTGTCAGGTCGAAAGATCGGTCCAAACTCCTTGGACATAAAAGCTCTCTTCTGCAGTGATCCATTGCACGTCTGCAAGTGTCAATTGCAAAGCGAACAGAATGAGTCAAGATTTCCAAGTGACCACGCAGGTAAATTTGAATCTCAACATGTGACAACAGTCATGCAACTTGGAATTTATACACAAGATAAGATTCTATTAACGTTCGTTGTTACCTCTAACCTTTGCACACAGAACTGCCAGTCCAATGTGATATACCTGTGACATGAAAATGCTACACATACATGCATATAATCAATATTCAATATACAAGCTAAAATATACAAGTGACTCACAGAGTTCTTCCAGTTTGGGTTTTGCCTGTAGGTGAATGAGAAGTTCCAATGGGGATCTCTCTTTGAGTTGGAAATCTTGCTGTAAGACATGTTGAAGAAAGGACCCAAGCGTGGCTCTGGTTGGAAGTACAGCTTGTCATAAACCCCAGCGTTGGCAGTGGTAGGCTTATCAGATAGGTCTATGTTTTCTGTACTGGTATAATAACAACTTATATTATAACTTGATGAAGATATGACGATCCAGGAGGCTGACTTGGTACACTTAACGGCCATGACCGAAAGAGAGGACGATAGCGAAATAGATGGAAATACAACGTGGCAGAATGGACTGGACTTATTAATGGGTCTAGAAGAGAGAAAATCCTGAAGGTTCTTTCTCTGTGATCGGGCGATCGGCAAGTCTGCCGAATAGATCAGGTGATGGAGCCGAACGTAACTTTCAAATGATTGGAAATAAAACTATAGTCGATAAGTCACTCACTTCCCTGAGAAAAAATCCATATTTTTTTCGCATGGCCCCCAGGCTAATATAACATACTGCTCTTTATATGAAAATATACTATTGTATTTTGCTTCTATGTTCTCTTGATTATGGCAGAGAACATATGCAAAACATAGAAAAATCTATATAAAACATTCTAAGCTTTTGAGATTAATAACAATGGAATAAGCAAGTTGCCTTAAAACACATAAAGGAAATACGACGACATTACATGACTAGTTTGACACCCGACAATGTCTAGATTTTGCCTATTACAATTTAGAATGCTACCTAACTTAATTTGTCATACTTCTGAGACGAACTGCTGCCTAAGTCAATGGGTCACAAAAACAAAGTGCCCAAGTTGCCAACGGTCATATGCTGTGTATTATGTCATTGAAAATCTCATTCATTGCCTTAAACAAAATACATCGTTTGATAGACCAAAGTTAATATAAAACAGACAATGTACAAAGTAAATAAATATCTCAGGTACATACTTAGGCAACACGTCGACATCTTCAGTTACTGTGTCCACTGCTTTGTGTACACTTCGCGCAACCAAGGAGTTGGTCTTCGACAGAAGATAGATCATTAACAAGACACCTCCGGCCAAGCCCGCCTTTAGAAAACGTCTCAACATGTTGACCGACTCTGACGCAACATTTGGACAAAAGAGACATAATTTTGATTGCAGCCTTCCAACAATACGTTTGCAATTGTAACTATCATCTACATTATGTATAGCAATACTAAGATCATGACAACACTAGAGTTCCACGAACACATTATCTTCGCCAAATAATCAAGGCTTATCATGGAGAGTGATTGATATTTACATGCTTATCACCCCCTGCAAATTTGATCATGCACCATACCATTTGGAAGTTATGATGGGGCGAATGAGTCCAGTCTAGAAAGGGTTAAAAATCATTTGGTGGTACAGGACTAGTATATGTGTCTAGTGTGGTGATATACGTCATGAACTGGTCATGAAAAAATATGAATAATATTATGTTGATATTATATGGGCCACAAATGTTCGATATTGCAGTGTTATAAGTTGAAAGTGATGATGAAATGGCACAGTCAATATATATGAATAGAATAAATCTTTATTACATATCACACACATCTTGAAGGACATAGTACATGTGACTTTTCCGCACCTACCAGTGGTGCAGTATTTGGTGCAGTGTACTCTCCAAGCAGAGGAGTGGGTCTGGCTGGTTTTTAGGTGTTTTTGTCAGGCTTTCTGTTTTGTCCTCTTTTAGTTACGTCGCCAACCGTGTTGAACAAAAATGTCTGAACTGAACACGTTAAAAACCAGCTGGATCCACACCTCTGCTTGGAGAAAAGTGGGTGCTTTGACCTACATGTACGTTCATGCAAGGCCATCTGTTTACATGACCTGACACTGTCCCATATGCCATAATGAAATGCAGTGGGTTAACAAACTTTCCTTACTAATCATGTAAATAAGCACCTGATTTGCATAATTGGTCATTGATTATGTTAAGTACCATTTGAGCTCTCTACATACCAAACATCACGACGATCTGTCGACCCCTTCTCAAGTTATTCATGTCCGAATGTCAAAACAAAAACACCCACTGCAATTCTAAACAAGCCGCTAGGGGGCCCAAATTTACAGAACTTACTTTCTGTGACAATAACTATCTACCACACAAAAATCATGACCATAGCACTTTCAGAAAATATGCCCCAACATTTTTAAGCTCCGCTGCAGTACCTTAGGTACCCGCTAGAAGGCCCATTATCGAACTTTACCTTCCTTTCTGTATATCCTACCCATCCTCTAAATATCATACAGATCCATTGACAGCTTCTCGAGTTATGCTGGCGACATAAAAATACACATCCACTCAAATCCCGCTGCAGTACCGACGGAAAATGCCAGGGGAACCATTTTTGAACTTGACCTCCGTTTTCACAACATCTACACACCTGCAAAAAAATCATGACGATCCATTAACGTTTCCGTCACTTTTTTTGCCTTCATACAAACACAAAAAAATGCAAAGTCCGCTGCAGTACTGTTGAAAACCGCAAGGTGAACCATTTTCGAACTTGACCTTCTTTTGCACAACCACTACACGCCTACCAAAAATCATAAAGATTCATTAAAGGTTTCTTGAGTTATGCTCCTCACATACATACAGACCCACCCAACAGATTTTTCAACCAAATACATAATCTTCTCCGAGTACAAGTTCGGCGAGCTAGTAATAAGCCAAGGCCGTAAACCCACCCCGAGCGGGCGAAAGCGTCAGGGTGGGCGGGTGTGCACCACTCCCAGCCCCGTAGAGATACCGGGGAGCTCCCGGTGGTATTTGTACCCCGGCTAGTGGCCCCGCTCAAGACAAGGGTTTCATCAATTGTTTGGTTGGACATGAAAATCCAAAAGGATCTTTTACTATTGTCTTGGCTTATGCTGAAAGCAATTTGCATTTCTTTGGTAACTCCTGGTTATCTAATGAAGATTATCAACAATCATTGTTCAAAAATCTACACACCACGCATGGCTTGATCAAGGTGAGAGGGTGCAAAATACATGGCCAACGGCGCTGGCATATGCACACTGAGGTACCAGCAACAAAGACACTGCCAAAAATAATGAAACTAGATATACGGATAACTCATTTGCCTCACTTATCATATACTAACCTCAAATATCAGCATTTCCAAATAAAAGTATGAAATTACCATCAAATATTTTATTATGATTAAATAAAACTTGATATTCGATAAAACTTACCAATCCGTCGATGGAAATTTTCAGTTGAACTGATAAAACAGCCGTGTGTGTGGTGGGACGTTTTTGGTCGGTGATGTCTTGGTTAGTTGTTGTGTGTTTTGTTCACACGGCAAGGTACATATGATATATGGCATTGCGACACAATGTATACAAAACAACACACAACCAACGGATAGGTGCCCAACAGAGTTGTAGGTGTGAATATGTTGACAAGGTCACAAGTAAGCAATGATTGCCGTGTTGGTTAAGGTTGTGACTTCTGCAATCTAAAGGTTCTAGGTTCGATTCCCGAGTCGTTTCCAATGCTGTGCCCTTGGGAGAGGCAATTGACAATTACAATGTCCTCCCTCGACTCAGATGAAATTGAGTCATAATCATGCATCACGGTCGGATGCTGCTACCCAGGTGACTACACGTTTCCTCCATTTTCCCCTGTTGCTAACAAGGTCAGAGATCAGAAAATGAGTACGGATCTTCGGTAAGAGACGCCCTCTCTACAGTTTGTAACATGTGGCCATGATTCGTAGTAGACGATAATGGATACCGCCCGATACTTGGTACCGCTACGTTGATACACCTCAACTCTATCCCAGATGTAACAAATTTCACAAAGGGGACTGTCACCTCCACCCCTAACGTCAAAGTCTGCAGCGTCATGTTGTCATGTCGTAATAGGTACCGTCCGATAATTGGTACCCCTATATAAGATACCCCAGATCTATCCCAGATTTCACAGGTCTGCGGCGTCAAGTCGTCATGTCGTAACAGGCGGCACCGTCCGAATATTGGTACCGCCACGTTTATACGCAGCATCTACTTGTTATAACTCGCTACACGAATTCGGTATGACCAATTAAGGTCTACCCTTACTAATAAAAGATACAAACCCTGATAAGGTTTTACCCAACAAACTCAAGACTTGAATAAATGATGCTTGGTACGGTGGATTGTTTACTTAGATTTTAAATGTTTTAATACAATCTAGACTTCCAAAACCTGTATTCTTGAATTCATATCATATTCTGTTTTTATTCTAAACTTCATTGCAAAGAGTCATTATGAAAATCAATTTATCTATTTGTTTATGATTTTAATGTTTATTTTCTCAACAGTGCAACAGGATTTAGACGTGGTCTGGCAGAACGAAATTGACAGCTCTGTATTTTGTATACTTATAAATACCATTATAAAATCAATGTGCTTGTTTATCTATTTGCAAATAGGTTTGACTGTATCTATTTTGTCAATGATGTAACAGGATTGGGAAATTAATCGTAAACAACTAAGATTTCTAGCACACACACCTCCACACGAACGTACAATGACTTTTGACCACTCTGCATCTTAGCAAAAATAGCAAGTAAAAAATGATGAAAAAAAGTTGTTGGTAAATGGGATAAAGTTGCGATTAAACTGATTGATTAACAGTTTCTCGTTTGTACAAACCGTGTGTGAATTGCTCTGTGCTTTAGTGCAGTGTATCATTGAAAATACCGATCACTTTGTATAAAAAGGAACTTAATTTTTGGTTTCTAAAGGCATGGTGCATTTCATTCTTGTTCTTGAAAGTACAGTTAATGTCGATTGAAAGGACATTTTTATTCTTTCTTTTGTGGTACCTTTAGTGTTTTATGTTGTAACATATCTAAATCTAGATTATATAGAGGTACTTAACCCATAAAATCTGTTAGCATCTCTTGTTCATCAATCTTAAGCGATTAGTGTGTATTTTGCGCTCAATTACTACAATCTTGAGCAACCGTGGCTAAAAGCAAAGGGTATCTTTCTGGGAATCGCATGAAGCTCAGTTCCCTGGATCGTCGCTAGGTGGCGTCCCTTATCATCGAGTGGTTGGGACTCAAAAGGATCACGAAGAAGAAGTTTTGTGCAAACAAAAAGAAGTGGTCAGACAAAATCACACTCTTTAGGAGAAACGAATCTGCAAATTTTCTACCTCAGAAATGGTAATGCACTTCTGTTGTAAGTTGAAAGTGATGATGAAAATATATATGAATAGAATAAACCTTTATTACCTTCGCGACGAATGGTTTCGTCGAGAAGGTTATTCGACGGTGCTTGTCTGTGTGTCTGTTAGTGAACAGAATAAGGCCACAGCAAGTAATTTTTATGGATGACATCAGCGCGCTCATTAATTTTCGCCTGATTTCGAAATAAAAAACAAGAAATTTCATTGTCCTCCGACGGTGGTCAACATGCCAAATATTGGCAGATATGTCGTAAAGGTTGACAGTCTAAGGTGTTTCATTGCATATGAATACCCAGTGTAGTTCCTGCCCATGATGGTATGACAAGCTGTTTTCTGCGTTTGTTCTAGTTAATTGAGTTGTATACACATCTTCAAGAACAGTTTAATGTTGACAGTCTAAGGTGTTTCATTGCATATGAATACCCAGTGTAGTTCCTGCCCATGATGGTATAATAACAAACTATTTTTTGCATTTGTTCTAGCAAGGACATTATGTAAATAATGGGGGGGGGGGTCTAGTTGATTGACCGATCCTGTCGAATACCATATCGAACGAATAGAAGACCCATAGAACCCCCTGTTCTATTCAGCCCACCTCCGTCAAGAACAGCGCTAGTTGGACAGAGATGGCACGTGCAAAGAAGGGTACGTATATCTGGGACAGGCTTTCCACTGTATTGGTCTAATGCAGGGTCAGAACAAAAACGAATTTAAAAAGAAAATAGATCGGGCACTCAAGGAGAGGAAGCTTGTACCACATGCTGACTACTACAAAGTCCGCTAGCGCAGAGTTTGGTATATTCAGTTACTGGTGTGTGAAACTGGTTAACTTGAAATTGAACAGGGAAGTAAAAGGATGCATTTTAATTCTTAGTTACTAAATACCATGCAGCTGTTATGCATGCAGTCAATACAGTGGGACCCCTGTCACAGATATATGAACCCTGTTTTACACGTGCGTCGGCTGCTTGTCAGAAACTGGGCGCTGATGCCCACCGACAAGGGAAAGCTATGCGGCGCATACCGCTTTAACATTGACCGAAAACATTACGCTCTCACCGCAACTACACCTACCCCCTCCATAAACAACTCTACCCGGTGGATACAGCCTTCAACAAAGTAGACATAGCATTCTTATTTGGCCCGCTCTGAAAGGGTTTCAGTGCCACAAAAGTTAAACCGAAGTCAGTGGCATTATTTTCAACCTAGCCGCGGCAGGCATGTTTGGTCCGTCAAACCCTGTTTTTGACGGAGGTGTTCGAAATCAAACAGGGGGCGTGGCTTTGGGATCGGTCTATTGAGCTGTATACACAAGGTGTTTCATCGCATACGAATTCCCAGTGTAGTTGCTTCAGATGATGGTACAACAAGCTCTTTTCTGCATTTGTTGTAGTTAGTCTATTGAGATGTATACACATCTATTTGGTTGAATACAGGAATATAGCTGTTGGTCATGATATCATAGTTTAGTAATTTCGTCGCCTCAATTCTTGTTTAACAAGACTTATGATCTCAAAATTTGAAAATATAGGAATCTTGTTTTTTTGGCCCGCCTTGTTTTTTTTTCGCCCTATCTCATTAATTTTGGAGTCTGCGGAGGATGTCATCCATAAAATTTACTTGCTGTGGCCTAAGTCGAGAACGCCTGGATGGTTTGTTGTCGTAGTTGGTGTGTCGGTGTGTATGTGGGACATCTCAAGATGATTAGATTTTGGGCGAAGTGTTTTGCATAATTAACGAGAAAAGTGTAAAAATGTGTTCAATTGTATGCTTTACTATGCGTTCTGGTTGCGACGTGTGGGCTGTATTGTTTCAGCTGCAGGGGATATTGATACGGGTACATGGGGGGCAAAGTTGGTCATGAGGGGTCATGAGGGGTCATGAGGCAGGCAGGAAACGTCAGTCACATGTACTGCCAGGGACAAATTGGCTATCAGCCAGCTGTAGGGCAGATACAAGAGATAGGCTTGCCCATATAGGCAGTAATGCTTTAAAGCACTAAAACAAGGGCTCAGAAAAGGATTCACCTTAATTGCAAGCCCCAAAAATTCTTATGCACCAGAAAGCCACATCTGTCTACTTTAGAATCATGTAAAGAAAATAGACAGTTGACCAGCTCGTTCTCTCGTAACAGCTGACAGACGAAAACAATTATCAACTTTGACCTACTCCCAGCCTGGAAGAGTCCACTCGGAGCATGTGAAACCAAACCACAAAGATATCTCCTTACACCAATTAAAAGACTGAAACATACAAATTTTGACCAAAGTTGGATATACACGGCCTTATATGAGTAAGAACAGTCATTAATGCAGTGCCACAGCATGGGAATACCGAGCATGTCTGTGTGTCTGTTAGTGAACACGATAAGTCGAGAATTCTTGGAAGGATTGTCTTGGTATTTGGTATGTTGGTAGGTCTCGATGAAACCTGAAAATGATTAGATTTTGGGCCCCCTATCGGCTTGTTACGGTACTGCAGCGGAACTTCCTGTTATGATATCTCGTGTTGTGGACATGCTATGGAACTGATTTTTGAGTGGTAGATAGCTCGTTGGGCAGAGAGTAAGTGGTATAGGTTTGGGCCCCCTAGCAACTTTTTTGGAACTGCAGGGGTAGGTTTTGCTTCAGACTTTGAAAGGGAATAACTCAAGAAGGGCTTGATGGAAGGTCATGATTTTTTGCATGTACATAGCTTGAGCGATGATGTACATGATTGGATACTTATTATGCAAATCAGTAACTAATTTGCATAATTAATGAGGAAAGTTTATACATTCATCAATTTCCATGATAGGACTCGCAAACATGTGACATATGTAACTGAGGAACAGAGAAATATTAATAGATATCAGCTATGCAAATGAGAACCTCATTTACATAATTAATGAGAAAATAATATAACTCGAGATGGGCTTGATGGATGGTCATGATTTTTGGTATGTAGATAGCTTATGTGATGCTTTGTATGATTGGATGATAATTATGCAAATCAGATTATAATTAATGAGGCAATTTTAAAAACCTGCTGTGTTCCATGATATGACTATTCAAATATGTGACATTTGTAACTGAGGAAGAGAGGAATGTCAATAGATAGAAATTATGCAAATGTAGGCCTAATTTGCATAATTCATGAGAAACTACTATCATTCCATACTAGTAAATAACGGCAATTTCATACTTGTTGCATTTAGAAGTTGTGTGAATGTGAACACCATTGAATCAAATTATGCTAATAAGGAGCTTATTTGCATTATTGATGAAAAATGTTAGCATAACCTTCTTTGTTAAGCTCATAATCATAACAAGGAGGTTTGGACAACTTATGTTATTTGGGTGAGGAGGATCAACTGGTATGATTTTTGATTGATGAAAAACACTCCTAATACGTCAGTCATAAAGGTCAAAATCATTTCGCGAAGGTATGAGGTCGTAGAACTCTTGTTCCATATCATGCACATTTTGAAAGACATACACTGCACGAAATGGCCTCGTTTCCCGGCGTATACGTACAGGGATTCCTCCGGAAATATTCCATTTCCCGGTGCGGATTTAGCGTATCCGTTAGTCATAACGGATACGCTAAATCCGCACCGGGATATGGAATATTTCCGGAGGAATCCCTGTACGTATACGCCGGGAAACGAGGCCATTTCGTGCAGTGATAGTATATGTGACTTTTGCATACCTAGCAGTGCACGTGGTGCAGTTTTGGTGCAGTGTATTCTCCGAGCAGAGGAGTGGGCCCGGCTGGTTTTTAGGTGTTTTTGTCAGGCTTTCTATTTTGTCCCCTTTTTGTTATGTAGACAACCGTGTGTTGGACAAAAATTCCTAAATTGAACACGTTAAAAAGCAGCCGGACCCACACCTCTGCTTGGAGAGTAGTCACTAGAGTAGTGCCCCATCTGTTGTTTATATAACCTACTTTTGGCAGGACATTGTTTGTATAACCTGTGTCAGGGGATACTGTCACACACATGTTTGAGAGTCTCATTATCATGAAATGCAGCGGATTTACAAACTTTCCTCACAAATTATGCCAATCAGCTCCTGATTTGCATAATTAATCTTTGAGATCTCTACATACCAAACATCACGACAATCTGTTGACCTTTCAACTTATTCATGTCTGAGGTTCGGAACAAATGAATTACTACTGTGACACAAAGTATGTTATATCCAATAATAGTTTCTTCCTTTTTTTCTTTCAAATCTTCTTCTTTCACTTTGGAATTTTTTTGGCATACTACGACATTACTATCCGTTTCCCGAAATATTTTCTAGTAATTCACGGCAAATATTTGCTATTTGGCAGCTGCTTCGTGCGCCCGTTTCCAACTTCCGGTGCTGTCAGTCTCCCTCAAACCGATCCAATAATCGTAGGTTCCTCCGGACGTTTTGATCAGGCGCTTCAGAGCGAGGTCCAACTCTTTCGTTTTAGGCATGGCCAGAGTCGCCCCTTCCGCCCCGCAGGCATTCTGTGCGTCCCCAAAAGACTTCTGGATGAGAACGAGTCGGAAACAGGGCTTTCCTAGTCGTATGTAGCCATCCTGCACTTGAAAAGCCTAAAATAATAACTCAGGTAAAAAAAAAAATCTTGCTGTCATTGATTTCGCACCACACAGAAATACGGTCGCGTTACATTTTCTAATAAAATCATTCCACAGTACCCAAATATAAAAAATATGTTAATACTGTATATCATATTTGAAATCCTGTGCCTGTCTTCCGAAAGAAATCACAAATATGGTGTTTTAAGCTTTTATTTTAAAAATGTGAATTTAACAGATCAACAACTTTGAGCAAAGTGACCAAATGATGATGCTGAGTTAAAGAAAAAGTTTCACAACACCAATACTTCATGTTTGCATTATATGCAAAGTATAATATTTCTGTTCTTAATGTTACAAATTAAGGTGAGTATAACATTTAGATATATTTAAAATTGAGCCAAAAGTTAAAATCATGAAGAAGGATTAAGTAAAGGCTGCACGCCCCCTATATTATATTTATTGTGTATATACATTCTGACAAATTTGGGTCAACGCTTGTACTTATATTCATAATATAGTTAGAAAGTATCTGATAACATAATCAGTGTATCAGTGATGAAAGGAGCGTTCCAGTCCAGAAGCCGGTATTATTTTCTGATAGATTATATTTTTTCGGGATACAAATTAGATGCACCGGACTTTTGGCTAAATCACCTCATGTCTTTCAACAATAATCATTTTCTAAATGTATGTACCCCCATACGGACGCGCTTCTATGTACTTGCATGGCCAGCTTAGGGCACACTTTCTCGCTAACGGTAGACGCGATAAGCTTAGCAAATACAGTCGAGTAACTATCAGTGTATCGCACATATAGGAATGTACACGGAACGTTTGACGACTATCGCGTCTGGGGATATAGAGATTTTGGTACTTTTGGAAGAAACATTCTCTGGCATTGTTGGAAGGGTCTTCAGGGAATTCAACAACTCGATCGCTATAATGCTCGCCCCACGTCCAGGCTTTAACTTACGGTAAACTGGGTTTAAGCATAATTTAATCTCTGATGAATTATAATACCCGCTTCTGGAGTGGAATGCTCCTTTGATAAAAATGTTGCACACCACCAACATTGAAATTTTACAAATGCTCATAGAATGAGTTGTGTTAATAATAATCATTGTACTCAAATTCAAAATGTAGATATACCGCTAAATGCTTTATATCTATATCAAAATGTAACATAGTCCAGTCCAGTAGCTCAGGTGACTCATTGTTCTCATTGACTGCATGGTAGTGCAGGAATGTGCGTGGACTTCATATAGCAGAGTTAAAAAAGCACACTGTATTGAAACCTGAAAAAAGCAATTATTCTAACGTAGCGTGAACTAATACCGTCTACTTGTGACACACCGGTAAATATGCTGCTGCTCGTATATGATATAGCATAATGCCACACAAACTACATTTTCCGGACGACATCCTGTCGCAGATTGGCTTAACCACATCAAAGAGACGGCGGGCGGTACAAACTTCGTGGCCCCTTTAATCAACTGCTAACGTCACGTGCCTGTGAGGTCACATGACCTTGTTGGTTGCTCATTTGAGCGAATTCTAAGGAAGAATGCAAGCAGTAGGGCAGTCGAAAATTCGATTCGCTAACTCTATGTGTCAGAACAAATTTTTAGCTCTGAAATGTGTTTACTACAGGTGGGCCTATTTACGCCAACATCAAATAAGTTGATGATATAATTCCGGTGTAGCTTGTTGTCATTTCATGGGACTTTATCCACAAAAACTCCTCTGTGTGTCGACATGTATACGTTGATAATCGAGAGAAACTTTTTTTCTTTCCTCCTTGGTGTCCTACATCACTAGAAAGGGAAAACAATCAGAAATTTTTTTTTCATTTTTTTTTTCATTTCACATAATTTCTATTCAGGAACACAAATGGTGAACGACCCTTACAATATGGATAGGTAAAAGGGTATGACGAAACCAATAACCGTACCATGGCTAACACTTTCACAAATTGCTGACTCACATGTACATGGCTGGCTTGAATTAAGTTGTGTCCAAAAAGAAATTGGCAGAATCCAGCAATTTCTGCCAACGTCATTTTATTTCTCAGGGAAAGATTGACAGATGTACCGATTATTGTCAGAGCAAGTAACGTCGTCCCACATATGAGCAGTGGTAGGTTCTGAGTACCAGTACTGGACGCACAGCGCTCCCCACAGCCATCTGAAATCACTTGGCTCACCTGGGTGCCATCCCTGATGGAAAAGGAAAACAGCTTTAAGTCTACATGTTGAGGTAGATTTCACCCAAGTGCATATAGTACGTAAACACATGTGCATGGGTTGCACATATAGGAGTGCGCAGGTGGAGTCAGAATGGTAACGTTAATTGACTATGTGCTATAGACTGGGGCCAAGGTGACAGACAGAGAGGACAATAGACTAACACGGTGGATTAAGGAAGTTGTTTGGATCAGGAAATCCACTCCAGTCATGAACCGTAATGAGGGGGGATATAGACTCAGTCATGTTTGGGACCGCATCCTTAAGAAATAGAGGATAACCGTTGCATTGTTTTTTGATCGATATATATAGTTGTGTATGTGTTTGATGCGAGAGTGCGAATGAAAACTGTACTAGAAAAAAGGTTGCCTTCATTATGAAATCTAAGTGGTCAGGAAGGTTGAACAAAAAACTTACCAAGTATGGTATATCCAATGATAGATTCTTCCTTTTTTTCTTTAACATCTTCTTCTTTGACTTTGGAATTTCTTTGGCATTACTATCCGTTTCCCGAAATATTTTTTTGTAATTCATGGCAAATATTTGCTACTTGGCAGATGCTTCGTGTGATTTACAGTATGGTCAAACACTTTTTTTAATTGGACGAAAATTGATGCGCGTGAGGATGCCATCCATATAATCAAATAAAAATGGCATAACCGGAAACTAACAAGGATAGTGAAGAGAACAATGAATGTGCAGAACATTGAACAAAAATACAAAGGCACGAGTACTAACCAGAACGACAGGACGAAAATAAGAATTAAATGTACGAGGTGCATTAATCAATGATAAACACTAATTATACATGGTGGTTTCCCAGAAGCGACTCGTCCACCCATTTCCAGCCTCCGTAGCTGTCAGTCTCCCTCAAACCGATCCAATAATCGGAGTCTCCGCCGGACGTTTTGATCAGGCGCTTCAGAGCGATGTCCATTTCTTTCGTTTTAGGCATGGCCAGAGTCGCCCCTTCCGCCCCGCAGGCATTCTGTGCGTCCCAAAAAGACTTCTGGATGAGAACGAGTCGGAAACAGGTCTTCCCGAGTCGTATGTAGCCATCCTGGCAGCCGCTGTCGGCGTCTCGCTTGTGATTGAAAACTGAAATAGACAAGCAGGAGTTATAGCTATCGTACCTGCGACGTTTACTTCACCGGCCGGGGGAGTTTTTGGTTTGTCTGTAAGTGTTTCTGTGATTTCACATGCACACAATGCACCGTTACATCATATCTTACCTGTTGGCCTGCAAAGCAGTATAACAAGAAGTTTGGTTTTTATGTATCGTTAACTAGTCATGAAACACTATCGATTGATGTATAAGATAACGTTCAAATGTCGAGGAGTAGTACTAGTTAACATGGATAAAAGGAAGGCATTTACACGGAAATTACAAAATCGAATCTTACCACATGCTGGTACGTCACACCAATCCCATCTCGTGTAGGGATCCATAGTGTAACACCAAACACCGGTCGAGTCGTCAGTCTCCCGGCAGTAGTTCTCCTCCAGTCCGGGTGACGTGTAACTATGACCGTGGGGTGTCTGACTGTCCCAGCGTTGACACGTCTTACCTGTTTCGGTCACCGAGACTCTTCCTCGGTAGGATGCCCCACTTCCCATCTGGCATTCAATCGATTCTGGTAGATAAATGAATAGATAAAAACAGTATTAGGCATGCAGCTTGGGATCATGCAACATATCATAACTAAGATAACTACTATGTGGCAGACATGAATATAACACTTATTATAAGATAACATACTTTCTAAGATTTATTTCATATATCTAAGTAACTGCAGGACTTGTATATATCCAGGGTCACAATGTCGATGACCAGGCATCAGCTAGTGGCATAACTATGTAAAGTAAATGTAGCGAAGACCTACCTGAAAACAATTGGACTTCGCAAAGGGTGAGTGTGCGGAAGAGACCAGGGAGACGCACGCTCACGTATCGTCCCCGCATCCCCGGACATGAGACGGAAATGGACGGCTGGTTTACGTCGATTTGATGATCACCTCCACACTTGGGGTTCGTGCTGACCTGGTCGGAATCCCCGATGTGGATGTTGAAGGGGTTGATTCGTTCAGCACAGCAGTCCTGGCGGTTGAAGATGACCACTCTGTGGATATTGAAGACAGAGCAATGGCACTTAAGTCGGATGGACGTTCTTAAAAACCATATAAAATTTTTTAAGCTTTGATATTGATACTCATCTGTCACTATCATAAAGATATTGAGACATGCACTGTGTGTGTGTGTGTGTGTGCGTGTGTGTATGTGTATGTGCGTGTGTGTGTGTATGTGTGTGTCCAAATGTGTGCGTTTGTGCGTGTGTGGTTAGGTATATTTATTCTAAAAAGAGTTTGGAGATCTCATATCTCCTTGAAATATTCTGATTATGCAAATGTAATGCTTGGTCATGTACATCTTAAATTAATTTACAAAGGTCACAATGTTGACAGTCCAACAATTTACCACTTAGAATAATCATTGTACTTTTGCATTAATTATTCAAATAAGGAATCTATTTTCAAAATTGGTATCTGTTAATATCCCACCTGCTATAAACTACATATGTTACATGTATTATCATGGAAATCCATCATTCCTTAGTTCAGTTATTCCCCTTGGAAGATGTTAACAAAAACGCCTCTGCAGTTCCGAAGCAAGATGCTAGGGGGGGGGGGGGCAAATCTACGCTGCTTCTTTCTCACATAACAAGCTATCTACCACCATCAAATCAAGACTATAGTACGTCCAGGTCAAAAGATACAGGTTCTGCTACAGTACCAAGGTCACATACCAGGGGGCCCAATATCGACCTTGACCTTTGTCCTCCTAACACTTACCCACATACCAAATATCATCGCAATCCATCCAGAGGTTCTTGAGTTATACTGACAACAAAAATCCGGAAACACAAACACACACACACACGCACACACACACACACACACACACACACACACACACACACACACACACACACACATACACACACACATACACACAGACGCACCCAAAACAATATCTCCATTTTTCATGGAGATAATGACTGATATATGTATCATGATGAATACTGTACACATACCTGCCAATCACATGCGATTGACCTAGATCCACCCACCAGGTTGGATTCGCCTCTCCCGGGTGGTCTGTAGTGTGAGTACAGGAACCAGCGTCGTAGTTGGAAGCGGTGTTCCCGTCCACGGCACGACTGGCAGCCCCACCATGATTGGTACTTGTTTGGAACGTCGCCATCGCCAGGGGGACATTGACACCTGCCCCGGGCGAGAGGACTGTCATTTTATAATTCAAAGAACATCAAGTAACACAAATAAATCAAGACAAAGTGACGGCGCACTCAAGTTGTACTCAACTTATATTATCGCCGCGACTTGTACATTTTGGAAAATGTCTGACAAGATGCTCAAATGAATTAATGAATATATGTAAATGCATAGCAAATACCAAGTTTTGTATACTTTTTATTTTACAAATCACAGTGTCCCTCTTACAAATCCATTCGGTCTAGTATAGTACTGAAACAACAGGGCCCACTTCGATCTCCCCTACGAGTTGTGGTGTAACACCAGGGTCACATTTCCGACCCGGGACCCGGTACGCGGTCGAACTGTTTGCGGGAACTAAGAATAGAATCAAGAAATAAAAACAAATTATGCTCATGACTATTTTTACCTCCGTAAAGGAGCTTTACCTCCTGCGGGGGCATTGCTGTTTTCTGGGTTTGTGTGTTCGCAGCTCAACGCAACTCGAGATCCTTTTAGGTAAATGCAAAATTATAGAAGGATGGAAGTGTGGCATATCCCCCATTAAAGATATGTTAGTCGCCTAATGGTAGCCCTGTTGTTACGTGATCTCCACCAACTAGATACAACACACACGTCCGCCTACGTCATTAATTCAGCTTATTTCACGGTCATCTTTGAGCGCACTCTATCCTATAGCTCGTTAACTGCAGCATTCTGAACTTCAACCATAGTTGCAAAGAACACGATACATAGTTATTTCACATGGAGGTGCGAATTTTGTGTCTCTTGTCGCGTTTAGTATGCTTTGTTAACGTTGTCTTTTATATCATACTTTTCGTTCTGAACTTGGTCAAATATTGTCCTTTCGGCATCATGTGGAATAAACTGACCAGAAATAATCATGGTACATGGTACAATGCATAATTGATGATAAATGTTAGCATAACCTTCTTTGTTTAGCTCATAGTCATACTTTGGACAACTTATGTTATTTGGGTGAAGACGACCAACTGGTATGATTCATAATTGATGAGAAACACTCCCAATACGTCAGTCATAAAGGTTAGAATTATTTGGCGAAGGTATGAGGTCAAAGGACTCTTGTTCATGATGCAATGATACACATATTTTAAAGTTTCCATGATAATGAGAAAAACCTTGCATTTGTGTTTGGTCAAGGACTTACGCTGGTTGGCGCATCTGCAGTGGAAGTTGACATCACCCTCGGCACTGTGGATGTCACCCTCGGCACTGTGGATGTCACCCTCGGCACTGTGGATGTCACCCTCGGCTCTGTGGATGTCACCATCGACACTGTGGATGTCACCCTCGGCACTGTGGATGTCACCCTCGGCACTGTGGATGTCACCCTCGGCAGTGTAGATGTCACCCTCGGCACTGTGGATGTCACCCTTGGCACTGTGGATGTCACCCATGGCACTGTGGATGTCACCCTCGGCACTAGTACTGCGGATGTCACCCTTGCCACTGTGGATGTCACCCTTGGCAGTGTAGCTGTCAACTTTGGCGGAGTAGCTGTCACTTGAGGCGGAGTTGCTGTCCCCATCAGCGGAGTAGCTGTCACCCTCGGTGACAGAGTTATCTCCTTTGCTGGAGTAGCTGTCAACCCCGGCAGTGTGATGGTTGTCCTAAGATGATGACTGGTGATTCGAGCGGGCACTGACGGCCCGACCTGAGTTCACAAAAATAGAACACAATGTAACACTTCCAACGAAGGACTGAAAACACAAAAGGCACCCGCCGTATCATAGTCCATATAAACTGTGATTCATTCTAGGCTACGGTGTTTCAAATAACTTTTCTTACTTCAGCTGTAGCTGCGGGCATGACTGTCTTTGCTGTCTTTGTTTCCAGATCGGTCGAGGACACATTTGTCCTCGTATCACCACCATCAGCTGTCTTCGATGTAGGCAAAGCTGTTGACTTGGTTGACTCTTCCGCCACAGTCATAAAGGGCTGTTGAAGATGTAGATATCAGAAAATAACTTATTTTCATTTGTGTAATAATGTATGTATAGGATTGTAGTACTTAGTAAGGTTAGCTAGCTAAGACTTCCATCTTGTATGCATTTGCTAGAAGCTTTGTGTGTTAAGGAATGGGAATTCTACTTTTGTCTTACCGGTTGCTTTTAAGAACTGAAAAAAATACAACTAGAATGGCAACATTTTCGGGAAAATGCAGGATATTCCCCTCCCATTACCTACACCTCAAATATGACATCCTTAGCGTTGACTGTAAGGGTATTACGAAGTTTCTGCATAAATTATGGAAACGAGGTCTGCATGAGCAAAATTTATGGTCAGGTGTGTCAGAGCAAGAAGAAAGAAGAAGAAAGAAGAAGAACAGGCAAGCAAAAACAGTATATCCCCCTTCCCACTGGAAGGGGATTATAATTGTAGTGGTCTAAGACAACACATTGAATACATGACAGGGGACCAACCGAGAGAGTTTCATTTTTGTGCTCCATTGTGGAACCGATAGGAGTGGTGGGAACTGGTGACACTGGTCGGCTTGCAGCCCGACTCCGCCCCAGAGGACTGTTGAGCGAGGGAGGGTGAGTCACCTGTGTGGTCGTGAGGAATGCAACGAGACCAGCTGCGGCACCAATGACGACTGCCGCTGTAATAGCAGAGATGATGACGACGAGAGGTAGAAACAAACGACGAGTTGTCACGTTGCAGCGTTTGAGAAACCCACAAATGCCTGCAGCATCGGTGCTATCTGTGAACAGACAATATTTCAAGTCAATTCGTCATGCACATATCAAATTGCTGATATACATTTCTCGTCTCTTTCTATAATTTCTTCTGTCACTTTGCAAAAGAGCTTTACTTAAGCGTCGACCCTTTTTTAATCATACTGAGGTGAGTAATCACCTGTTTTGTCTCCCCCTCCATTTTCTGTAATGAATGAGTCTTATAGATAGATACTTGTCAATATTTGTGGATGGTTTCCATGAAAAGTAGACATGTTAAAGCTAATATTACATGTAAAGACACGTTACGTGCTAGTATGCTATTGTATTCCTTCTCTACTTCAACTCTTTCAGAAGAAACATAATTGTTCATCATTTTGTCAAAGTAAGTAATCTTGATAAATATCTAGGGGTACTGTTAAGCAATCAACGGCCATACATGTTAAGAGGTGAGGTGCTACCCTATGTGCCAATTGTATACAGATCGTTACAGATAGAGATCAACATGAAAAGCAAATGATACAATAATGTAAAAGCAAACCGTACTTCCACAGGCTTGTCGTAACGCACCGGGCACGTACAGCATGTTGCCAATCAAGCCTGCACCGTTGTAGCCCACCTTGTCTGCATCGTGTGCCGTTGGCTGTCCACCATGTCTATTTTGGTCACCACCCTGTCTTAGGTTGTTGATTTCATCTTTGTCAATATAGTGGTACATGTTGTCGTCGGTATAGTCCTTGAACTCGCTGACGCTAGGGGATTCTTCCTTGGTTGTTTCGTCCTCCGAAATTGCCGACGGTCCTGCGTCAGAAAAAAAAATTGCACCTCAAGATTGACTGGATGTCACACTTGTAAGATTATACTTTAAATGTGTCGAACAACATGGCGTGCACATGGACAGAATCTTGAACTAGATAATGCCATCTATTTTGCTTTGTTTTTGATAGTACAGAATCATATCATACTTTCTAAACTCTTGATAAACAACAATGCCTTACCAAGTAATAATCACTCCCCCCAAAAAGCCAAGAAAAATGTCAACATTTCTTTATATTTGCCTGATGAGGTCCGAAGACCAGCTCTCTCTGAAACGCTAATCTTAAAACTTCTGAACAACATAACATTCTAAAGACGTGATGGTTTGATTTCTTTTTCAAACAAAGCAATCATCTTAAGCAGTTCTCATTTTAAAATGTTTCTTTGTTCTCCAGACCTATTGGAATTGCTGTTTACGATTACAAGCTGTGAAATCAGTTTTAGTGATCTTATGTGTAACTTTCGCCGGTTTATTTTTCAAGAAGTATTCTCCAAATTTAATTTTGCTTTTGTTAGGCATTTCTACAGGTCCTCTTAAGATTTGATTGCTGATATGCTTGTTAAATCTGCGCATACATGAAAGTGATTGTTATACAGTGCACTGACATGAAACGCCTCTTCATTGGACGTCAGAAACAAAAAACAATGCCATTCAAATCCATAAACGAATTCTTGAGTTACACTTATTCACACACGCTCACGCACGCACGAACGAACGAACGTACACACACACGCACAAACACGCACACACACACCTACACACACACATACACACACAAACACACAGACACACCTACACACACACACACACACACAAACACACACACACACACACACACACACACACACACACACACACACACACACACACACACACACACACACACACACACACACACACACACACACCCTTACTTACCAGTATGCCGTAGATCGATTATGTCATCTTTGTTCGTATAACGGTGAAGGTTTCTGTCCGGATCTTCATAGACATGGTCGTCATCTTCCTCAATTTCTTCCTCCCCTGTAAAATATGATTTATGAAAATACAACCATTTCGCAGCAAATAGTTTGACCTGTGCTTCAGCAATTGATTATGGTGATTTGGTAACATCAAAAGCCATCAAAGACCAGACACATTTGCTGTAGTCTCTACCAGACTAACTACGCCGGCTATAGGGAAAATATTTGCCCGGGTTTCATTTTGGCGAAATGTGATCCTCATCATGGACCGACTCTACTGGCTAATTATGCCTTTTTCTCTATTATATTAAGATAGAGAGTCGGTTGATGTGATGTCGTTATTTAGCAGTGGGCTGTTACTTACCTGTATCGACATCTTGACTTGACGCTGGTGTCAGCCCGAGATTCGGTACGGCGGGGAGGGGTCTCTCCTTGTAGCTTGTTATGTTCATCGTCTTTCCAGCAATTGTGGACCCCGAACAATGAAGCTCACCAAGTGTTAGAGTGGACGTTGCCATCAGAATTTTTAAAAAATGTCTGACACGCTGTCGATGAAAGAAAAGTGACGCTTGAAAAAGACCAGAAGGTATCTTATTGACTCAAGAGAAAAATAGGAAAATGGCCACAAACAAACAGCAGGTGCGACAGTTCGAACGCAAATGCAGGCACAGGATTGATGACGCACTGAGACTAATTAGGCAAGATCTCATGAATTATTCATCAGTTTCTGTAAACTCATTGTGAATACAGTATTGTGAAAATAGCAGTGTTCTTTTAACCCAGGTCTTTGTATAAATGACAATGCTTCTGAATACCCAAAACCTATGTCTTGTCATCACCATGTTCCATATGCTTTAGCTATTATTTTCAAAACAATATAATAGATTTATATGATTAATTAATCAATATCAATGTACAAATTACAACTCAGTCGTCTAAAAAATAAGGGTACGACTACTTTGTAAACACGACTGGAAACAAGCATGTACAGAAAGAAAGACCTGCACACGACATAATCTCAACATTACCACAACCACCGTAATTTCAGCCGTAAGTTCAAAGGGGCGATATCAAACAGCTCACTTGATTTCATATTCAACTCTTATAACTGACCGCCACATGCTAAGTCTTCATCTTCTGGATCAAAGGCATGTGATTTATGCACAGGACGTGTGTTTTGAGTATAGCAGACATTTTGATCAGTTTGTAGCTGGAGAAAAGCAGGCGTTTTTTCCCCAGTGATTAGACTGCTTTACAAGCAGCGTCGTCCTTAATTGCCATTTTGTAGAAATGCCCACTTGGTGGTGTGATGTAATATTTATTGGCATTGCAAGTTATAAAACGAGAAACAATAAAACAATACAGGTTGTACATCGGGAGTAGACAATAAGATAATTTAAATCTAACTGTAATAAAAGTAATCAAGTTATTGAATCAAATTAATAACACAAGATACGAAATTCAATCTCACATTACTTTAAAACCATACTGAAATAATATGACAGACATTGTAGATCACTAATAAAACCAAAAAGAGTACAGATAGGATTTAACGAAAGTCGCTGAACTTTTGTTGTGTCAATAAAGATTGTCTATCTAAATACGCATTACACTGTAAAACGTCAACAAAAGAAACAGACTACTCACTGGCGTGAATTGAGCTGCGTCACCTAGCGATAGCTTATAGAAGCTCAGTTGCCAGGGGCGGTCTTTTATTGTTTACTTTGCACAACCTCTCCAACCAGTTACCCTTCCCATCCGTACGAAGTGGACGTTGCCACTTTTCTAACAACTTCTCAGAAACCGTAGACTTTCCACACATGCACAAAGGTAAGAATCGTTGAATTCATTTCTGGCAAAGTCGCAAGGATACTGATCTCCATGTTTGGGTCAACTCCTCAAGTGTCCTCATAAGTAGTTTAAGCGGGCATCAAAATAGGTCATGGCAGGACAGGACATCACACTTGGTCAGGGTAATCTTTCATGTTTTGTTTATCATCGGTCTATGAATTATACGGATGTTTAGGGGCAGTGTGATGCACGGGGTGTTACAAATCGACAAACGTGAAATCGTCGATAAACAGAGGTCAGAGGTCAGCTCTGGGGACGCCGTTGTTGCTCAGCTACAACGTACAGACTCTATTCTCCCTCTGTCAAGTTTTTATTCCTAGTTACAACATTTGCTAACCACTTCTTTCAACAACGTTGTCAAGGTGGCAGTGACTAGCCTAGTAAAAAAAGTAAATTTCTGCCAAAATCAGGCAGAATAGCTTCAACTTGAGTTCTGTTGCAGGGAGAAGCGCGGAAGGGGAGGGCGCCTCGCCATCTGACACCGGCACATATTGAGTGAGTAGAGCGCTGCCCCCGTTTTAGCAAAGGGGAGCAGTTCAACCTGTTTGCTTGTGCTTAAACTGCAATTACTTGATCTTTGTTCTGTTTTGTTTGAGTAGTTTAACGTGTCAATAAGAGGTCATTGTACTTTGAGCTGCAATGAAGAAGAAAGGTCGATTTGTAACAAAGGTATTAATATATCTGACATCTCTCAAAAGGCACTGGGTGAAACAGTTGAAAAGGTACATAATTTACATTCAGTCTGATACATTTACGCCTAGAATGCTAGCTGTAACAATCGCATAGGTTAAACTGTATACGTATAGTGATTGCCCTCTATTGCCACTCCTTGTCTCTCTAGGACAAATGTGAACTACGTCTAAAGGCCTTGGATAGCGAAATTTTAAAATTTGTAGTCACGAAGAATGAGTGTGACAAAATTAATCGTGCCATGCATACTGATACCATACACTTAACAGTAAGATGTTAAGTTATCTGTAAACCAAACAGGTCTTGAAATTTCCTATTTACTAAATAGGCCCGATTTACACACGCATTTATTGAGATATTAAAGTCCAAGTCGCTGAGTCAATCTAGAACTCCACGTGTGTAAAACGCGTGTGTAAATAGGGCCATAGCTAATGTAAACAAAATAACGTTGTCAATCACAGGTGTCAATCACAGGTGTCAATCACAGGTGTCAATCACAGGTGTCAGTCACAGGTGTCAATCACAGGTGTCAATCTTGCTGTTAAAGTAGCTGATTGCAAATGTTGATAACGAAGCAAGGACAGGTGAGCAGGTGGAATCTTCTCTTTTCATATTAAGGAGTACTCCCGACATGTTTAGCGCCAGCAGACCAGACCATCTCCTGGCCACAGCTGGGCTGGCAGTGGTTTGTAATGCGCTCATGTTACAGGTAATTATATAGCGCTGCAAGACATGTTACGTATCCGTACTTTGTTTATCTTTCAGTTAAATAAATAACTATAACAGGTTTGAGTTTATTCTGATCCACAATGAGCTTAACCATTTACATTCTAGATTTCCTTCCTGTGGTCTTTATCAACATACATAGCTGCACAAAACAACATGACGCACAGGAAAATAACATTTGTGAATATACATGTACAGAAAATTCAAAAGTGATGATGCATTTACTAGTAGATACATCCTAGGTTTATTACGACGATATATATTCAAAACATTACATAAGTCATAACCTTGTCCTGCTCGGCGTGAGAAGTCATTTATTTCACTTGGACATAAATCTCTTTTAAAAATGCCATAATCTGTGACCAATATCGCGGCAATATGCTTATGTATAAGCGCAGTCGAATATGTTACCTACGTTCAGTGTTGTTGTTTTTTGTGTTCAAGTTGGTCGGCCCCTGGCTTCTGTGGTTCTTTTTCCGTAAACGGTTCTCCAGTTTGTCCCTCTCCAAGCAACTGTGGCTGAAAAAGCTGTGAGTACACATCTGTTCTGCGACGTACTTCCATCGGTCATTCTCACTTTTACTTTTAGGCCGAATGTGGCTGCATAGTTAAAGCGATCATCTGTCTAAGCCTAAGATGAGAATCTTGCAATTGTGAATGCATTTTTTTTTTTATTCAATGATGTCTACAGACGAGACTAAAATGTTGACATACCGTAGCTAAGTCGTCATCAGTACACTCGCTCGCTAAAAACCACCAGATCAGATATTATCATGAAAGCTATATGAAGTTACAAAACATCTACTATTATTTCCTACAAATACCAGGACCATGAGCATAATGTCGTCAGCCGTTGTCGGCACCACTGCAGTGATAACGTATCTGTCCGAGGAACAACTGGATCCAAAACATCTTAGGTAGGTCGACTACACAACTTGCGTTCGAATTCGATCTCTGTGTGATTTCAAACTCTAACATTTTCTTTCTTTCTGCTCTAACGTAATATCTTCCCATATTTTCTACCAACATTCAAGCCGCATGGATGCTTTTTTTACATAACAGTGGTATTGAATTTATCATAATTTGAACAATTATCGGCTATTTTTCCTGAAGACATGACATTCCAGCTGTCAGCTTCAACTGTGCCTTCATGCTGGGTCACACAGTGGCAGGTCAGTTTTTTCATGTTCTCTTTATTGTTTATCGGTCTATAGTATATATTTCTATTGTAATAGCGTTAAATATCAAATATTAAAGATCAGCAGATCCAGGGACCATTTCCGTCATGATGGTTTAGGTCCCATTTTCATGTATTGAATAATAACTAAATGTGTAATCAAATAAAGCGTCGCCCCGTTTCACACATGCTGCAGGCGCATGGTACAAGGTTCATCACCTATAGCAATTCTTCTGTGAACAACCTCTCCATCTCTAGATACCCTGGCTCACACGCTGCTCAGAACATCCACACTGACAAACTACTTCCAACTCATAGTGCATCACATCATCACCTTGCTAGCGTGTTCCGTCGGTACCGTGAGTAGGATGAGGCCTTTAGCTTTTCTTCGTTTCTTTTTTGTTTTTCATCTTTGAAAAATCGTATTGATCCCTCTTTTTTCAAAGAGAGTTTATGTGAATTCGAACTTCATTTGTAGTAATGAATCTCCATATTGGGGACAGTACATCACATGTTAACGCTACTACAGAATGTCTTTCACGTTTATGAAAATTTTGTTACATATTACGGCAAACGAATGTGTGAGGAAATCTTGATAGCCTGAGGTTCCTTTTCTTATAATTCTTGATATGGATGGTTTTGTTTAGTGCGTCAGAACTTTGCAGAAAGTGTTATAAAACTCGCTTGACAACATTTCAGTTCTCCGGTTCTCCGCCATACTACGTCAACATCGGTTTGATGATGGAAGTGTCAACTGTGTTCTACTGCTCAGGGTAGGGACGCGTGTTGTTACTTTGCAGACTTGATTATTGAAATACCTTTTATCGGCGAATGTCCCTAAATCGATGTTGAAAGAAATAGATTATTCACGAGAATATGCAAAACCTCTACAAACGTTTGTAGGTCAGGAAAGCTATAGAAAATCATCTGAAACCATCCAACACACTCATCTTTAAAAACCTGGGGCTTTTCCTTTTCCACAGCTTTTTAATATGACTTAGAGAAGTCAAATCCCGCATTAGTAAAGTAGACTTAGAAGCTTATCATAGCTATAAAATAGAAACGTAGTTTAATCTTCATTGTCTGTTTCACTTGTACTTGTACACTATAGTTAATTGTTGTTCACTTGCAATTAGCCTAGGGGCATGAGTTTGCAATAAACTTGTTATGTTCAGAGAACCCCAATATCATTTATCGAGAAAGTCTGTGAACGAAATCATGATCTGCCGCTTCCCTTTCCCTATAGCATCATGGCGAAGGAGCTAGGCTATCCAAGATCATACTTGGTCATCTTTGTCTTCTTCTTGTTGACTTTCTTCTGTGTGAGGGTCATCCTTGGATTCTGCGTCTTCTGGTATGTGTTGGGAAATCCTTTTTCGCTTCTTTGTACCATCAACATATATATATTTTACAGCATGGAACATTGCGATCAGATGTAACCAAGAAAAGTGGACCTAAACTTGCGTCAGCCACGACGTCCTTTCTCTTTCTTCTTCGGTGGAACAAACAATCCGAAATCTATAAGTTGTTTTTTTTGTTGTTGATAATCGTTACTTTCATCACTGGCGATTGATTCCAGATAGAGCATATGATAAAATGCACTTGTGCCTAGGTGTGAAATACGTCAAGTTATAAAATCTATTTCTCAAGGAAAGAGAGTTTCTGACCTGGGACATTAATCAAAATTCACGGAGGATCTTTACAACTGGAACACTGTATGCGTACCCAGTCAACTTATGGAGGTCCTGCAAGTGCGCAACTCAGGTTTGCACCTTTGCGTTAAAAAAACGTTCTTTTTTGCGCTTACCGTGTAATCCGTTGTGATACTTACCCAAATAGTCGGCATAAAATAAGGTGTCCCTTTAACTTAATTGCAATTTGTAGCAGTCTCGCAGTTGAGTTTCTGGTTCCAATTAGAAGGCAACTGGGAAAGCCCGGTTCGATTCCGGGGAAGGTCACCTGGATGGAGCTGCATTTGTCGTACGGAAGGGACGTAAAAGCCTGTGACGGAGGAGGTGCCATCGAGCACGTTAAAAGATACTACAACAGCCTCATTGCTCAGATGGATACCTATTGTCTGTACTTGTGTTACAGGTATCACCTGATACCACTGCTGCGGACCCCACAGTTCTACCAGCTGGGTGTGCCCGTACTGTTCGCGCTCCTCGGCTGCTTCCCCGCCTTCCAGCTACTGAACCTGGTCTGGTTCCCCATGGCGTGCAGGCGCCTTATACAGGAATACAGAGTCATCAACACGTCTCAATCAACCTCGACAGAGAACAAAGTAGAATGATAGCTGGGAGTCTAATAGTATGGTTGATACAAATATTCACAAAGAAATAGTTGGGGCACTGCATAATCAGGACGTAGACACTAAGGGCGATGAAGTAATATTAGAAGGGAGACCTTATGTCTAAATGCAGTGTGATTAGCATGTGAAACTGACAAACAAAACACGCAGTCCACAACTACCCTCTACCTGATTGGTGTAGAAAATTTTAGAAACAGGTCGGTTTGCTGAGTTCCCATAATGCAATTGCTGGAACCCGGATGTCGGTATTAGGTTAGTTTGGTTAGAGAGTAAAATTAGCGTTTGGAACAGTCCGTCGTTTTGGTGCACATGTAATCTATAATCTACAGCCACAAATTAAACATTTTTGAAGTAAACAAACTCGCCCATTTTGCAAATTACAGATGATACAGGTCTGTTCAACCTTCGTAAGTGTTGCCACAATTGAATATACCTCATCACACGCAAGTCGTACGTGCACAGCTACTCGCACAGGTAATTGGTCATGTATCGTTTAACATTTATACGAGTATTTACGATGTACATTCATTACACTGTGCACAGTTACCTTGATGCGCCTTGTCATTCATATATTCATTGATGCTAGGGGCAAATTTCCAAACCGGGGCCCGGCCGGGCTGTTTACGGGAACGCAAAATAAAAGTGTTTATCAAGAAATATACCCAAATCATGCATATGACAATTTTTTTCTACGTATCAAGTTGTTTTTTTTTTTTTTTACATCATACTCTTTGATCCCGCAACCTGCCGGCCGGGCCCCGGTTTGAAAATGTGACCATACATGAAGCATTATAGTATCAATCACTGTTGCCTATCGACCATACAAATTATCAAACATTCGAGACAGCTTTTTTCGTTTATCTTTTATTCAAGGTTCACATAAGGTCTATTAGAATTGTAGCGAGCCTGAACTCAGAATATCGTGTGGGACTACTCGCCTGTAGCTTCGCAACAAAGAGGTGTGCTGAAGCTTACAGCGGCAGCGGCGGCGCGCGTTTCCGTCTCGTAAACGGTCGCTGCCATTTGAAACGGTCGCTGCCATTTGAAACGGGCAATGCCATTTGAAACGGTCGATGCCATTTGACATGGCCGTTGGCATTGCTATATCTGAGCGTATCTTGATGGGGGGGGGGGGGGGGGCAAAACGCATAAAAAGCAACTGTACATCTAAATGACAAATATCCTTTTTTTGTTTCAAAATTAGTGAACAAAGAGAGTGCACCAGCTCCAGTTCGAGCCCGGGTAAAAAGTCTAAAACTAAACCCTAATCCTTTTCGCCACGAAACAACCCGGTGTTTAAGTGTACCATTCTGCGGTATGGCATCGACCGTTTTACGTGGCGGAAATCAGCGGCGGCGGCGGCGGCTTTCCAGCCACAAGTTCTTAACAATGTTGAGAAACGTGTAAAACCTACTACCTACTGTTGTAACGTATTTACACCTGTATATCAGTCATCTAACCATTAGTCTAAACACCATTAACACTGTCTTCTGCTACATGCAAACAAAGAGGTTATAGCTTGGGTGGAGATATTGAAGCACAGTATTTCTCTCCTATATCGTCAAAGTGAGCAATATGCTTGTGTGAAGCTTCGCGACACTGACTGTCTTAACGCCGTTGCTTAATATGTTGCTTTTCTTTCCCAACAATCTTAATGGACCACAAGTGTTTACTCCTTACCAAATTTCCCACCCACTCTCCAAACCCCCACCCACCCCATACCGTATTCAGTGCCAGCATACCCCCACCATTTGAAGAAAATGATATGCGTGTCAACCACATTCTTTTCCAAATCAATCATAAAATAGAATAAATCATACATTCGAAGTCACGGTCTTATGTCATGTAAACCTGGGTACCTCTCTCCGTTGTTACCGCTGGCTTAATCTTTTCACTTGCGCATTGTTCCTTCGTAATGGTTAGGTTCCAATTAGAAATGGGGCCCCGCCGTTAAGCTGTTGCAGGTCTATTTTCGGACCAGGTCGGGACCCCAAATCACCTTAACAAGGACTTAAAATCAAAGCGGGACCCGGTAACACATACACGCGGGTGAGCTATGGCTAATCGTATGACAACGGGAGGTACCCCCTGGTAAACGCGTAGTCCACCGGGAAAAATCTGTGGCTTTAGGGCCTGGCCGGGACTACACCACCTACGGGCACCGGCGCAATTAGGACCTAAGCATCAGCAAGGGAAAATATTGAGATAGCTGTAACAACAGAGGGTGGTACCCGGCCTAGCGTCATGTTTGGTCAGATTTTTGCTCACCAGGTAGACATTGATGTCGTATCGACTCGTAAGACAGTTTTGGAGCAAAACTATTGCACAGGCAATTAAGCATGGTTTTCTCTACAGACGGTGCAAAGGGTATCCAGATATTAACATATCTACTATATTGATATCGATATGATATGAAATCAACATCAACAGAGAATCAGTCGGTTATAATATGCAAAACGTTTATAGCAACTGTTGCACAAAACGGACAATAGTTGTAGTTTCATTTTTTTTTAAATCTTGATCTGTCCATGTAGACTTTACATGCCACTACCACCCGTATACCTGTTATCATATCACTGGGGAACTGCTAGCAGAGGTATATGGTGTGTATGTGAGAGACCAAGGGTGTTGAATTGCAGAAGATGCAGTGGTCTTTCCACATGGACATTTGTCGTACATACAAAATTGATGTCTATTATTTTTCATTGTCCGAATCTCGCATACATTGTCTCAATTTCTGGATTTTTACCTCCTGGGTCCCTACCGTCATCAAGTGTCCGCGTTGGGATCACAAATAAGATGTGAAACAATTCATTCCTTATCCTGTCAGGTGGAAGAGCTACTGCTTCTTCCACGTGCACTATGCATCAAGCAATGCCTCAAAAGTCATTTGAATAGCGCTAATATAAATGTTGCAAACGCTGTAGTCTAGATGACTAAAACCCCTGGACATCAGTAGAGATATGAATCACGCCGGGGTTCAATTGTCACATTTAACACGACTTGACCTATCGTTTTCAAATCTTGGTAGAGGGAATATCTGTCCAGTGGATGACATGGTTAGCCTATGCGAAGACTACGATGTCAACGCTCATAACTTTCGGAAAAATGTAGTTTCCCAACTTTTCTAACTCCTTATTAACTTCTACCTCATTGTAAAATAAAGAAAACGGTAGTCATAATTGCACAGTTTCCCAACTTTTCTAACTCCTCGTAAAGTCTCTATCAAGCACACAAGGTTGGTTAATTAGTCAGTCCTTAGGAGTCACTTTTCTTTTTCGCATTTCATGCATAACGTACTTATATCATTACTCTACAGCATAATTTCCCTTTTTGGTGAAGAGAATTCAATGCATGATGGGAGTGCCTAACAATGTTTCCTTCTAATTTGAACCTCGCCTCAAAGGACAACAGAATTATGACGAAACCGGTTGGCAAGTGTAATCACAGAAATAGTCAACGAGAGGGCCAGAAACTATTACCTAAGAACATTTTCTTTTTTAACTTTTTTTTTTACAAAAACACTTAGAGTATCGTGAACTAAAACGTTCATGCCCACAGCTGAAAGGTAGTACGGGGGACTCTGAATAAGTACAAAACATGTTGACCACTACCTACAACCTTGTGTAGCCCCTCCCTGATAAATGAAAAAAACACAGCCTGATTTATAACAACCGTTCGCAGGAAGAAGACCCATACGTCGGTAGATCTCTCATGCTGCTACGAGGCATCTCCTAGTTTCTGTGGGCTGTCTACAACCCAGCTACATTACACATTATCTAAGTCAAAACAGGCATAATGCACTGCAAGGTTAGCATAATACCGCATTAATTTGACAGGGGGCGCTTTGAGCGTAGCCTCCTTCCTAGGGTTTACAAGCTTCTAAAAGAGCTGCGTTCCGCATGCGCGAATCGTCGGAGCAACGGTACGTATAATCGTACAATGATGAACATACGTGATAATATCTACAGAGAAATCATTGGTCCGTCTAACATCCTATCATATGCCCTGAAGAAGTGTTGTTACTGGTGCAGAGTTCAACGCAACGGTGAGTAACGTTGGGTGTCGTCCCGCGGAGAGTTGATTGGCACTTTGTTGTGATGATAGTGGCCCTCAGAGTTTGGTGTCCGACAGGACACAGTTCGGCTGCTGCAGCGCAAAGCCGTCCTGATTGTTCCGCGCCACGATTTTTAACGACCCGTTTTCTATACATCTGAGGAATTTCAACATCTCGTGTGTGACTCGGATCTCTTCGGTATCCTCCGACACGGTCGCAGGCATCCTGTTGGCGGGTTCCTCCTCCTGGGGATAGAACGGTGGGGTTAACGCACTGGTCACTGTTAACACACGGGGGGTGGCTGCTGGGGATAGAGCGGTAGGGTTGAAGCACTGGTCACTGTTAACACACGGGGTGGGGGCTCCTGGGGATAGAGCGGTGGGGTTAAAGCACTGGTCACTGTTAACACACGGAGAGGGAGCTCCTGTGGATAGAGCAGGGGAGGGGGATACACCGATCACTAGAAAAACATAAGGGAGGAAGGGATACGCAAGTCGCTGGAAACGCACGGGGAGGGACGTTGTCTTTGTCTGAAACAAAAACGTAACATAAAAAGCCCGAAATGGAAGGGAGCTCTCACATCTCTACAAAAAATGGCAACTTGAAAGCTCCTACTTGCCAAAACATCAGTTAAAACCATTAATTCTGAATAATACATGTATGTACTCGGAACTTAAAGAAAGGTGCTCTTGACTAAGTGGAAGCCGCCATTTTTGTGGTTCTTGTGAAAGACAGAGAGAGCGCGGGGGAAGACAGAGGGGAGAGTTAGAGACAGACATAGCGGTGAGAAAGCAAAGACAGCTAGGAGTCGTGTAGTCAGTCAGAACAGTTACGACGAAACAGACGCACACAGAGGACAGGAGCGCTAGCCATGCGGGAAACTGAAAGTGGGCGGAGCCAGAGATAGATGGACCATCTTTGATGAGGTTTCATCGCCAGAAATCAAAAGCATCATGAATCGACGGACTCCTACATCCAAAGACCACCAGCGACAGTAGGCGCTAGGCAGACACTTTTATCAAGAGTCTACGTCTTTTTGACGTTGAGGAAATAGAAAAATAGGTGTCTTCGTAACTATAGGCATGCCTCAGGTAGTTCACCTATCTCTGGCAGAGTTTTGGTTGGCCTTTTATGTGCAGATGGAGTGGGACTTTACACGTCATGTTTATCTCACGCAAAACACACCCAGTTTCTGTCCATTTCGTTCATCTTTCGTCTGCAGACACATCCAATGGTCATAAGCTGTTTCGGGTACAATGTTTTTGTCGGAGATATCGCACGATGGCGCTCTTTAACGAGACGGTAGGTAAGAGTGCCATCATGCGGCTATCACGACAACGACAACCATATCCATCTTGCATCGCATGCCCACCTGTGTCTCACAAAAACGGCCCCGCCAACACTGAAATAGTTCCCGCAAGACGAAGCGATTTTGTCTGAGCTGGGGAAATACAAGGAGACAAGTAACATGACAGATACGGGTCTCAGTTGTAGTAAAAAATACCTTACTAATTTACGTTGATTTGATGATATCCAATCAGTTGAAACGGTCAAAAGTGATGTGTTTAGGCCAATAGTGTGTTGTGCTCGTGCGATGAATTACAAAACTAAACAAGAGTTCCACGACCTCATATCTCCATGAACAATTATATTCATGCAAATGACTTGCACATTTGCATAATATATGCTTGTTCATAAACACCTTTATCTAACTTACACATGTTGCAATATTGACAGTCCTATAATTTTCCAATTAGATGAATTATGGTGTTTTGCATTAATTATGCAAATTTGGAATCTTTTTGCATAATTGGTATCTGTTGATGCTCCACTTTCCATAAACTACATATGTTACATGTATTTGAGTCTGATAATGGAAAACACTGCAAATGTAGATTTTCATCATTAGCTATGCAAATTAAGTCACAATTAGCATAATTTGCACCTCATTATGTATATCTCAATCTAAGCTACCTGCCTACTAAGTATCATATTGACAGTCCTATAACTTTCCAATTAGATGAGATATGGTGTTGTGCATTGATTATGCAAATAAGGAATGTATTTGCATAATTGGTATCAGTTGATAATACACTTTCCATAAACTACATACATTACATGTATTTGAGTCTGATAATGGAAACACTGCGAATATGGATTTTCCTCATTAGTTATGCAAATTAAGTCCTAATTAACATAATGTGCACTTCATTATGTACATCTCTGTCTAAGCTACCTGTATACTAAATATCATGGAAATCCATCTTTCCTTTGCTGAGTTATTCTCCTTAGAAGATTTTCAAGATAACGCCCCTGCAGTTCCAGAGCAAGCTGCTAGGGGGCCTAAACCAACACCAAGTCTTTATTACACCACAAGCTATCTGCTACAAAAAAAATCAAGACCATAGCATGTCCAGGTCAAGAGACACAAAATGGAATTTCTGCTGAAGTACCAAGGTACCATACCAGGGGGCCCAAAATCGACCTTGAATTTCGGCTTTACAACACCTGCCCACATACCAAATATCATCGTAATCCATCAAGAGATTCTTGAGTTATGCTGACTGGAGTTGTCCGGAAACACAAACAAACAGACAGACAGACAAACAGCCACACAGACACACCCAAAACTATATCCCATTTTTTCATGGAGATAATAATTAGGAAATAATAAACGAAAAGAAATATGCATCCGCTCACATACTCACAAACAACCTTTTTGTAAAACCATGGTTAGTAACGGTCTATAACTGTCGTGTTCCCTCCACAAATAGTGATCCTTGTCCTTTTAATCAAAGTCAAACGTTACAAAGTCTCTTCCAAAGTACGACGCGTGTCAAAGGGCAACAGAAACTAATCTCCAAGCAGATTTATCGGTGGTAAGGCAGTATCAAAAGGGCCAACCTGTATACCATATTAAATTAAAAGCCTCCGGTGGCTTTTGATGCTGCCTTGCCTCCGATAGATCTACTTGGAGATTAACAGAAACAAGAATCAACTGTCTTTGCAGCGATCTTTATGTGTCACCTCACCAGTAAGGACAGAATGTTGAACCAATGTTGAATCTCTGTGGTTGAACCTTGAGATGAACGTCAGAAGACAAGGTTTTCATCTAGCGCCTGATACTTGTACGTATCCCGCTCTTTTGCCTCACCTGTTTTTCCTTAGGAAGTTTGGGTCTGCAGCAGCGGTGGTAGATGATCTCTGCCGCCGCAGTGATGAAGGATAGTCCCGCCCCGCCCAGAAGAACGTAGAACACTCCCAGGACGTTATCTATCCCCAGCGCCACGGCGTCCTTAGCTGCCGGAGAATGGTCGCTGACGCAGCCCTCCTTAGGCCACCACCTGTCTCTCAGCATCCCGATCCTCCCGGACTCCTGCATTTTTAGAATCCTGGAAGAAGTTGAAACATCACGTTGTTCTTGTGCTTATTCAGCCCTAAACCACCGAGAAAGCCACACACAAGGCGTCACAAGCGTGCAATCAAATATCCACACAAAGGCCGTGTATTACAGAAACCATTCTCCGGCAGGAAATGACGCCGTGGCGCTGGGGATAGACAATGTCCTGGGAGTGTGAACAGTTGGCTTGAGGTTGTCCACTACTATTTGCCTAAGAAGTTGAAACATCAGTTACATTCGTGAGAGAAAGCCTTGACCCACAACATCTATACTCATGATCAATTCTCCACCAAACGTCCCGATCCTTTTAAAAAGAGAGAGAAAACAACGCATATCTTAAAAAATGACAATGCCCATCCATGTATTGGGATTTCATCAAATAGACGAGTACTTGATGTGTAACTTATTTGTACTTCCTCGTACATGTCATGTCCACCCTTGTCATTAACGTGCAATCAAATATCCACACAAAGGCCGTGGATTACAGGATAACCGTATAGAAAGCGGTACCATCCGATCTTGTCATTTCATGGAGCAATTCCGGTCACGACTGGTTACACAGCATGTTCGTTTCACGGAGAAATCAAGTTTGGACACGATCGCATCAGATAAGATTCAGTCACGTATTGTAATTGAATACTCTCTTCGCTCACGACTTGGGTCGATCTAAAGTAATGCCGGCCCTTTTATCGACCGCTTTCTAGTTACACGCCTGGCTTCCCACCGGAAACGTACACGGTGACAGTCACACCTCCGCGGTATCTATTATGCTTCTATATTGCCGAAAGTTGATGCATCACTTCTCTGCAGCTACTGTGCGTTATTGGAATGGAAAGAACTTGGACTTCATAAGTGATTCCTCATGTCAGCCATTGTGCCTATCACGTAAATCAGAGATGTAAGCTTTAGTCATTGCCCACTCAATCCCTTACCCAACCATTATTCATCCTCGCGCCAAGTAGTCCACTCATTAGCCCACTCACCCACCCACTCACTCAACCTTCTCCCACACTCACACATAACTCACTGGCACAACCATCTACAATAAATGCTATAAAGGAATGTGGAGACTACGGTCGAGCTTTGGATTATGACAAAATGTGTACCAACCAACAAATACTCAATCGTCACGATCCAAAATAAGCCTTGGCGGATTCGGTGTGTCAGCATTTCACTGACTTCCATAGGGTTGTGGTTGATGGCGGCTTGTGATTTAAACGCGGAATCTATCTGATTCCTTTATTCAGAGAGAAGCAGGACGATATATAGGACACAAATGTCAGTTGTGAAGACGTTCTTCTTAAGGTACCACCGTTATCGTTGTGACAAAGCTGATGTTTCAAGTGATGTTTCAAGACATTTCAGACTACGTATGTACACTTCATGAAAGACCTCTCCTGATTCGCTATCATCCATGCATCCCTCGTCACTTGCCCAGCACCCCCCCCCTTCCTAGTGACGATCGACAAACTCCACTTGTTGAACGCACGTCACAACTCGGAACATACGATACTACACACACTGGCACTTGAACAGCCGTTACTTCCTAAGCCATTTCCGAGGATAGAGATAGAGAGACGGTTCCTTGCTGCAGGCAGATCTTTCCGGTGAACGCGCACGTCTAATGAAGACAAATGACAGACGAGAGCGTGGCGCACCCATGTTTACACCACAGAAATCCAACACGTCTAGATATAGCCGGAAATATATGGCTACTGGAACGGAACCCACAGGTGGAGGCATTAAGTGTAGAGTATAAGGATCTAATAGACAGAGGCCAGGCTTTAAGTGCGGAATAAGGATCCTGTTGGTAAAGGGCGACCAGGCATTAAGTGTACAGTACGAATTCTGAAGATAGGGGCCAAGAATAATGTGGGCAGGTGCAGTGTAAAGGTAAACTACTTTAGTACGCGACATGATTACCAAGAAGAGGAGCTACGAGATGGTTGCAAATACTAAAACATATGTTGTTCTATACGACGTGGAACTCAAAGATGTGGTAAGCCATAAACCGACAGTAAAATAATGTGTGATTCTTTTTCTGGTTGATTTTAACATATCTTCAAACACCTTGAAATTGTTTTGAATTCAACGAGAAGATCTCTTAATGTGTGTTTTACATATAGTAGCCATTTCTCACGTGACCTTCAATATCACTTGCCTGGTAAAGGAAAATAGCTCCACAAATCAATCTATGACGTGGTCTTCTGAGTGTTGCTTTCTTTTACGGTTCTTCCCACTGGCTATAGCCGTGTTGGTATCGTGCAAAATTTGATACATCGACCCACAAAAAAAGGCTCCTCCATGAAAGGAGGAGGATATTCCGGGATGTCCTGGACAGCTCCAAGAAGGCAGAAAGATGGTGATTGCAGCGTCATTTGCATAAGGCGGGTTGAATTTCACTTGCCTTTACAGTTTGAAAACTATGGTAAGAGAAGATAACAACATTTAATGATATAACACGACCAGATAACCTATAGCTTACATATTAACCATTTAAAATGTATATAAACAATGGACCCCATGTAATGCTGTACCTGTGTCTTTTCTGCTACATGTCCATAGGTGTTTTGTCTTGACTTGTGTTGGGCGGCATTTTTTTGGGTGCATTTTCTCTGTGTTTCCGTGAACTTCATGCCTCCGGCCACTGAACTCTATGATAGATAGACAAGCTCGACATGTGCGGGGCTGATTGCACCCAATAGCCCACCATTTCTGGCCGTCATACACATTTGTGGTAACCTTTGTATAAATCAACCGGTGGAGTGTATCCCGCGAGGCATTGATAAGCAGCGGTAGGAAATGACTGAAACATTTCGGTCATTTTTTAATCTAGTGAAATGTGCTCGTTCACAGGCAAGAACTTGACAGGACAAATGAATGTGTAGATATGCACTCCCGCCTGGCGCCACAGCACCCACGGTACAACCACAAACTGATTGCTTTGTTCGAGGATAAAAGCATATCTTTCTACAGGGGGAGTTTGAATACGTTAAGACAGTGGCAAGACAAATCATCATGACACCATGACTTTGTCAGTAAGGTCGTTCACGTTTCTACAATCAACAGTCTAATGGTGTGTATCGCGTTGGTACACTGACTGATAGCCGGTTTACTGCTGTTATCCTCTGTACATACTCCAGAGGGTAGGCTGATCTTGACAAGGTAGGAGGACGATTCATCATGCCAGGTTCTAAAGTACATTGGTGCTTAACCAACGTTTCTTCTCTCCCAAATGACACGGGCAAGGGCATGCCGGCAAGGACTTTGTGGCGCTGCGCTAGAGTTTTGTTAACTTTCATCAAAGTCACAAGGCATCAGAACATCAACAATTAACTTAAGATAACTTCAAATCAGACAAAGACAAATGCACTGATTCTTGATGAAACGGTTCTGCTATATAGTGCTGGGTGTTTCTTTGGAAAATAACTTTTGCGTGCATGTAGGACTATGACCTATGATAACTCGCTTATTGGATTACAAATTCATGTATTTGTACTTCGCAAACGATGGGCTGAAATGCACCTTTGGGGAAAGTATTTCTTCAATCTGTCTGATTGCCAGTGGCATACTGGGCTTTCTAGCAACTACACGTGTAGCGTATGTAATGTACAGAATTTTCAAATTTCAAAATGTAGCAAACACTAAGACAAAGCGAACGTTCAGTCATACTTCCCTAAAGAAAGATCCAGGGAAAAATGCGTGCTGGCTGGGCAAATCTATGGTGCGTAGTTCGAAGATTAAATGATTATTCTGGTCTCTTCGGGATGTCTGCTGACTAATGAAATCCTGAGGCAGAATGAGGTCATCGTCCTCACCAGGTGCAGGCTTGAAATACTGTTGTCGTGACGTCATTTCATGGCTGCTGTTTCATTGCAGCTTATAATTAAAAGCGCAAGGTGACTAGAAAGCAATGAGACCGGACATGGTGTCTGGGAAGTGCTGAAAATTACTGCAGCTGCTAAATCGTACAACGAACCAACATTTAGGCTGCGTCATTATCAACCAAAGACATTGCATCAAGGGGTTTATACATAGCATTAAAACCAGAATGTACTGTGGTAAAGTTGTGACTAGTTTCCAGAAATCTTAATATCCCATGCTTGCCCCAAACTTCAGGAAACCACAACGTGTGATATTTGATTTCCATTCACCGAAGACTTTCTGCCGTCCCTGTTACCCTTTGAAACGGTTTAAATGATTCCTCGGGCGTTCAGTTAAAGCTGTGGGAACGAATTCCCGCCTGGTAAATACCTTGGCAAAGACGAAATGAGGGTGCTGCACATGTTGTGTTGCACATATCCAGTAGATAATGGCTAGCAAAACAACTGTGTGCTTCTCTGTGTAAAACACACAGAGGGAGACAAATGTGTCTTCATTAACTACACCAAACCAGCTTGGGACACATGCTATGCGTGATGGATATCCAGGATCACTGCGATTTACACAAGATAAGCTGATGTAAAAAGTCCTAGGACGTTCATACATCATCCACGTATTCTCCACACTGTCAGATTAAATTTAATCTAGATTAAATCAACAAAGCAGACTGTGACAGAGGTTAGATACATGTACGAGATCTGTACTAACATGTACACTGTCATCCATATACACTACTATGTCGGCCTTACCAAAAGAAATTAAGTCTACTTTTTGAATTTTGCACATCTGCTTTTATGACTTTTAGACCACAAAAAAGCGTGCAGAATACCAAATAGTATGACTGTGTGTAGTCATGACCAAGTTTCTATGGGTCGGAGCACATGTTGTCTGCAACTCTCCTGATAAGAAACAGTTAGTGGGGAAATGGTAAGGTTTACTGTCGAGAGACTGCTTTGATGAGGTCACATACTGAAACGTTCAGGATTTACTTACTGAACAGAGAGCTTGTCTAACAAGTGTCCGTCGCGCTGTGTGGCTATGCCGTACCCACGGTACAGGAAGGGCTTTCCCACCAACATCAGCTCACAGTTCTCGTCGTTCGCCACCAGGTACTCTAGGATCGGCTCGTCGTCCATGAACACGTAGTTCCCATCGCGAACCTTCTCGATCCCCTCATTTAGGCTAGACGCAAAGTTGTTTGGGTCGGCGCTCATACTGTGCCACATGCGCTCGAACACACTACCGGTGCCTGTAGAGACATGGGGAATAAAGATTGATGGATGGCAGAATGGCATCACAACAGTGTGGACTTGTTTGGCCATAAGGCATCCCCCTAGAATTACCATAGCAGATAATCACATCTTTCATCTGCAAAGGTCATTCACCTATAATTGCTCCTCAGAGATCAACCATTTACCAACAGATGCGGGGATTCCCTTATTTATGGCGGGGCGCTGACAGCTTATCGTGAATTGACACCTGAAACGACCGGGTTGACCTGGAAAACGCAATCGGCAAACAAGAGGGGAAAACTAATGTAAAATTTAGTGGTTGTAAAATGATTTGCAGGATAGGACGATCTAATCAGTAATGAACTGGTAATATGGATTAATTTGTGAGCAAAAGTATGTTTTCAAAGGTCAGAAAATATAACTAGGAGAATAATGCCCCATCTCTAGGTCTTCGATATCATGTATATAATAAAACGCCTCCCTCCCCATGCCTTAGCCATGCCGGCTGGTGTGGAGAAAATGTTTAATGTCGCCATTTTGTCGCCGATTTGCGGTAATGTGGGGAATGACGCGTCTAGATGTACAATATGTGTAGTCAATGATCGTCTAGATTTGACATTCACGCCCTCAACGCCCACCATCTGCCTGTGGTAACGAGGCTGCCCACACATCCCAGATGTGCCGTGTAGACAACACGCATCGGGCGTCATGGCATTTGGCATTTTGCGCACGAGATTCTACACTTCACACCTTCACAAGATTGCAAAGAAAAACGCACTTCTGATAACGCTTAAAGCCCTGTCTTCATCCTTACGTCTTATCCCTCCGTTGCCCAAAAGAGACAGATTCGTCAAGCTGCATTCAGGAGCGCTAGCGTCCTGAAAACTGACAACTCACGAAAATGAATCTAGAATGGAGAACGATTTCGAAGGAGTTTGCCAATTCCATTTACTTCTGAACAAAACGAACTGCATTATCTTCTTCCTCTTTGTTATTCCGGTCTCAGAAGACCATTAGTGGTGCGCAAACACACAGGCAACTGATTTACAGATATTTGAATATAGTTCAGACACAGGAATGCTCATGCTGACTATGGTTATAAACATGAGTAGATGTGTGAGCATTTAAAGTTGTAATCAGCACCTCAGCGCGATTCACTCAGGCGCCGATAATATTTACTACCGGGGCTCCGGAGGGTCAAAACAATTTTGAAACCGGCGCCCTTGCTAACCCTACCGTTGATGGGATGAATCTACCAGAAATAGACGACGCCAGTGTACTTTTTCCTCCGCCTTTTTCACTATGCGGGGCTTGCGATGTTAAAAGAGCCTACAGTTCGTAGGATTTGGTGGTGATGGAGGATTGGGAGCAACACTTCTGCCCTTAATACCGGGGGATTTGTGGACTTCCAACTCAAGACTGATGGTTCTGGAATATTACGAAGGCTGAATAATCGAATTTTTGTCTAGAAGGTATAGCGCTGTGATGAAAATGGTTACCTGTACGGTTACAGTACTTGTTTGTTAACTCCAAAAGTACTATTTCATTATTTCTTTCTTTGTCAAAATGGCACACAAAAACATTGTGAAGCACCAGGCAGCTAAAGATGTTGGCATTCTCATGCAAGAGGAAATCTTTTTTTTTATCAAAAATTACAATTGTATTATTTGGTAGGATCAGAATAACAGACATGTTTGAAGCAATTTATCAATCAGTCAAACAAAAAAAGACAAATTTGTCGAACGAAATGGGATTTACCGTCCTGTTCTCTGAAGAAGTTATACAGAAACACGTCTTTTTCCAGTCCGTAGGCTATTTCAGTTTGTTTGGCCAGGTCTTCCAAGGAGGCGATCGGGGAGCTGAGCCGTTTGACCGTGAGGAAGGCTGTGAGATTGGCGGTGTACGTGGAGACCACGATCAGGGCGAACAACCACCAGAAACCCGCTAAGATCCGGATGGGGAGCGACCTCGGGGCAGGCTCGCCACCTGCGGGAGAAAGGGGAAGAAAATGACAAGATGAATCAGTAACAACACGTTAAGAAACTTTGACATTGTTTTGGAAGATCTATCTTTATTGGTATGAATGGCAATATCAAAAACAAACAAAATCAGTCAAACGATACAGGTGAAATAGTGTAATTGGGGGAATAGTACGGGAATTAGGTCAGAAAATGAGTAATTTACATACAACTGTTACTACTGTTGTATCTTAAAGTTTGTCAAACATAAGAGGTAAACAAAGGAAAAGAATAACCTTGTATGACTCGTTATGGTCATGCATTTCAGCCATGACCTTTACCTCTTTACCTGGAGCGTGCGACAGGGTTGATGCAAGCCACGTTCACGTACTTTTGGTCAATAGATGTGTTGAAATGCATCAGGATGGACGTGATAATCAAGTGGTAGGTAGTCAACTGTAAATGGGTCTCATCGCTTTTCAGTAAAATGCAAACGAAGTTCTTATCAATTCTGATTTGTGATTAAAAAAGATATCAATACGTTATTTTTCCTTTGAGATGAATGAATTTGTCAAAAAGTCCCACGGATTTCAAGTTTCATATCAGACCTTACTTTCAGATTCTCTTCAATGTTGACCCTATATCACGGAATGATTCAAACATACTGAGAGGTAAACAACAGGTAGGCAGCATGACTTATGCATAATCATTGATGAATATTATGGACTGTAAACTACACAAAGGCTAGCCTGGCTTTACCTTTTCGCACCAGCGCACTGAACGTGAACCAGATACTGTTGGACAGCGTGAAGGCCTTGTCGCTGTCCCAACGGGGTTCCTTACTACTCCCACACCCGGGCCTGCAGGGAGGGGAGGGGGTCGGCCCTTGGGGAGCAGGATGGACCGGCTGATTGGCATCTTTCATGCCCATCTCCACCACCCTTGGCTGGCTGCCATCTTTTGATTCCCCATTGACAGATTCTACAAATCAACCAGAGGCTCGTAATAGAGGACGCCTGACTGGACGTACGTAGTAGTCTGTTAGGGTGCTATGGAACCTGGGGATGTTTGGTCTACTAATTGATAAAGAGCAAACAAGTGCTGCTTAGTATTAACGTCAAAACGTTTTGACATTACAGTTTTAACATATTTCATGCCAGCTGAAACAACTTAGAAGGCGATTTCTGATACCCATGCTTATTTTCATCTTTTATTTAGAGGAAATATCCTACATTTCAATCTCTGTTTTGTCACGAAAATCACAAGTACATCAATCATCAGGTAGGTTATGTCGTTAGTGAACGTTTACGTAGACAACGCCAGTCAGTCGTCCTCGACTAGTAGAAAGAATGATGGCACATCCCTGAACAATCAAATGCAGCCACAAATCAAATGCATAAATCATTGAAGAGATCGTAGATGTTTTTCGACAGCAGGAAAAAGTTCAAAGAGTTTGAATGGACAGTAGTAAACTGGTGATGCTAAAAAAGCAGTACTTGATGTGGAATCTTATGACAATGTAAAAAATATGTGACAGGTCAATATGTTACCCGTCGACATATTTCTTCGATGATATCATATCGGTGAATGCAACACTGGACTTGTCTGTCGCGTCACAAAATGAATTGCTTGTGTCTGTTGTCTCCATTGTCGTATTGTCATGAAAAGTGTATATACGGGAATGAAAAACCGAACAAAATATACATAACATGAAGTTCATACAATCTGAGGCTGCATTTACCATTGTTATTCAATTCAATTCTGTCCAATTTAAATGGAATGAAAGCAAGTGTCCGCATTGAGAAAGAGAAGGGGTATTCCTTGGTAGAGCCAGTTCTTAGGCTGACAGTAAACACAGCCTCTTATTGTGATATAAAATACAGATGTCATGTTATGACTATGGGGACACATTGAGGAACACCGACTGACAAGACGACACCAATGGAACGTGCTAGGATTAGAGATGAGGACGTGGTGGAAGGTGTGTACGAAATTTGCTAAATTTGCAATCATCAAAAACAAGATGTCGACTTTTCCGCATCCAACGGAATGTTTGTTAGTTTGTTTCTTTTACTTTTTCTATTTCAGGCGTCAACGTTTCGTTTGACGTGTGTTTTACAGCTGTTGATGTGCCACCATGCTGGTTGATTTATAGACCTAATGAACTGGCCGTACAAAGAAAACACCCCTGAAGCTTGCTAGTTTGCAAACAGTCCCTACAGCTTCCACAGCCGTGCGCATAAGGAATGATCGAGGGATAAGGATAGACGCCGTGGACTTGACAGCCTGAAACAGTTTCATCCTGCAGATTATGACCAGGAATGGGTTCTGCGCTTCTACTGTCAGTTCTAAGGCCAGCAAAGTGCGATGCGGGGGCCGCGTTGAAGAGGAATTAGCTTGTCTGATGGCTTGGTAATCCTTGGCGGTTACGGTTCACTGAATCCTCTTTGCTCTCACTATTAACAGCTGGCTACTGGACATCCGCGCCTAAACTTGTTGAAAGGAACTTGGTGGGAAGGATGTGTGTTGAAAAGGTTAATATTGTAGACCCACAGAGATGTTGTATTGAAAGTTCCTCACCTCGTTTGACCAGTGACCAATAGGCGAACCAGATGCTATTCCGCAATGTAAATGCGCGATCATTGTCAAATGGTTCTCCCACCCTCAGCATGTACCTGGAAGATTAGTTCACACTTAGTACAGCATATAGATTCAAATTTGTATCCATAGAAACTTGCTTCATCTTGTCCGTACCTGTATGGTAAATTGGTAATACAGTCTTCATACAGAGATAATGAAATGTAATCAATATCCAACAGAAATTGTAACGTGAAACAGACCATGTGTTGGTAGTAAAGTTCATCTGATTTTGTAAGATACATTGTAAAAAGATAATCTCAATAAACTCAACAAAAGCACTCATCGGAATTTTAGACTGATTCACCCATCCTTCTTCACCTACTGAACCAATCGCTCTGGCAATGAGAGTTTTATTCACGTGGTTTAATTCACGTGTGACGTCATCAATAAGTCAAAGGTTGTTGGAAGTCGATTTCGTCCCTCGTCCCAGTCGAAAATTCCGATGAATACTTTTGTTGAGAACAGTAAAAAAGGTACTTTATGTATGTTTATTTGTTTGACCCCACTAGAAAATAAGATATATAAATAATGTGAAAGATTGTTACCTTATCCTGCTGGTTACGTATAGCATGAATCCCACGCAAACGAGCGCCACCAGGATACAGATCCACACCACGATCTGGAAAGGCATGAGGAAGGCGAAGAGGTAGCGTCCCTCTGATGGGGGTTTCTTGATCAGGAGACCGGTTCCATACTCCATGAAGGGTTTGGTGAAATCTATGGCCCTCTCCCTGTCGGAGCTGATTGTCAGAGGAGCGAGCGCTAAGTCTGCTTTCTGTAAGAACGAAAGAGAAATCATTGTACTAAAACTGTAATATTCATCCAATTATGATACAAAAAGACTATGTTATCTATGGTCTGAGATCATATCGGCTTACATAGTTTATATGGCCTCCCTCTGTCAATATTGACTATGATAAAATTCTTATTCACATCAGCCCTATAGCTTCCGCTGTGACTAAACAAGAATCACAGTCTCTGACACATAGGACATAGGTAAGCTGCCTCAGGTCGTTAGATGTCCCCGTTCAAGGTTCAGGTTTGTTGCCAAATTTCAGGATAATTTCTCCACTATATCAGTCTTAGTAGATGCAACTGCATTATTGCATCAATATATCTTTGATAAGTTCAAGCAACATCAGGCTGATTATCGTGTTCATTACCTGATCGAAGAGCAGTGCATTGCCTCCAAATTATTCCTGTTGCTGAAAAGCCTCCTATTTATTTTCTAATCCCAAAAGGCGTCAGTCATTCTTATTGATTTGACATTTCATCGCGGCCTGGTATCGCGATATCTTTAAACTTTGATTTCTATGCAGATTACAAACGTGACTAACATAGACCCGAGATACAGCGCTCATACTGGGGCAGATTGGGCTGGTGTTCTTCATCATTCCAATCACGGAAGCCAAAAAAGCGATCTTTGAAAAAAAATCAAAATAACTCTGACTTACTTCTGTATCTTTATAGCCGGTATAACAACCCTTCGGCGTAACATACTAGCTTATTTTACTTGATTCCGATATATTGGATACATTGTAGCTTTACAAAGTTGATAAGACATTACATATGTTAAAGTACAAGTTGTACAGTAAAGTCAAGGACGATGTGTTGTGAGAGCGTGAGTGGCTTAGATATATTTAACTTTTCTCTCGCTCTCTCTCCCTCTCTCTCTCTCTCTCTCTCTCTCTTTCCCTATCTCTCGCTCTTATGATGATGACTGATCACCGCTCTCATCCAACATGATGCTAAACTGTTAACACTCTCGTCATTTAAATCCCCCCCCCCCCCCCCACACACACACACACACGCACACTTGCAGGTACAGACATCTATACCATCCGTATCCACGGCTATAGATAATTTCCCCAAATTCCACTTCCTTTCCTGGTTCGGTTAAGATTCCCAACAAGATCCAATCTTTCCTGGAGGGTGCACATCAGCATTCTATTGGGTGAAGAGACTGTTTCAGCTTTTTGTCCACTGGGAAATCACATTCAATGTTGGAACGGCCCAGAGGGGTAAGAAGCGCTGAGCACGTCGGGTGAAGATTGATTTTGGTGAGAATCTCCATCCGGTATATCCTCATTTTTTTGGTAAAGGTGCGTTCTTTCGCCACTAATGCACATTTCATGTCGTTGAAATGCAGTTGTCTCGACGTGAATTGTTCAGTAACTTGAGATGACATAATATATAGTATATATTCAATCTGAGCTTCCCAAGTATATCATTTATTTCTGAAAGAAAATCAGTTGAGATGTAATTTATGGCTGAGAATAATGTATTAATGACTACATTTCTAGACATCAGTAGGCTGAGGTCTAACAGAAGTGCCGTCAATTTATCAACTGAAACTATGTACTTTTAAGTTCATGTATTCATGTGTCGGTTTCTCGTGAACTGATAAGTCTTGGTCGGCGTTATTTTTATCTGATTTTCACGAATTCCTCAATCTAGATGTACCTATTGTATATATAGTGCATCGGTGGATCGATCAACAAATGATCCGTGACATAATTAGGGGCTCCAATTATGCCCATGGTCAATTCCACGGGGCTTAGAGTTTCATTCATGCAGTCATTAAGACCGAAACGACGAATATGGATAGATGGAGCCTATAAGAAACCGCCATCTTTTATGTCGTGGTGCATTGTGGCTAATACGCATGCTCATGAAAGAATACGAGAAGAAAGGCACCATGTGACCTTCCTTTATAGCCAGTATTGATCTAAAAACGTTAGAAAATCCAGGGGAGTGCAACACAAAAAAGGTAAAGAGAGCACACCCTAGCCAAAAAAGGCCAATGGGAACGGCCCCTGTAACAGTATGTAACTGTGTATATTTGTGAAATTGTAAACGTGTTCCGTAAATAATTTCATCATTTCAGAATGACTGAGTAGCGGGTAATACTAATGTTTAGGATGTCAAGCTAGGGACTGCGTTGTTAGCAGTAATACCTAGCTTCAGTGCAGTGAACCAGTCAGTATTGCCTTGATGAAGATGACAGATAGTCATCGAAACGTTGCCTCATGTATTGATACTTGGTTGTGAATAAAATAACTTTTCTATTTTGTAAAAATGTTGTTGTGCTATGTACTATATGTTCGAATAAAGATTAAAAGATAATGTTAAAACTTGCTGTAAGACGGAAAGGAAACAGCTAGTACTTGAGAATAACGTACATTCTCCATCAAGTCCTTGACCAGTCCGTTCCAGTTGCCGTCAGCATCTTGGCTGCCGTATTTCCCGTCATCCACCGTGTACAGGTGGAACTCGAAGTCCACCTCCTTAGCTAGCTCAGTAATCAGGTCGATGCAGAACCCTTCAAACTCCTCCTTCCCGTCTTCTCCCCTCTTGATGATGAACGGAGGTTCCTGTCGAGAGAAGTAGAAGTGAATCTTACCAACATTGCTGTAGAGTTTAAATAAACGGCACGTCTTCGTGAGATGCTGCGAGGATGAAACTCACGTTTGGCCAATTTCTAGGTTGTTCCGAGTACTTATCGAAGCATAATGGGTATAGAAATTAGGATTTGTACTAATAAAACAGAAAAGAAATGTAAAAGGACTTTTATGTAGAAAAAAGAAAAGAAAAATATCAGTGTTATTAGTCGATTTACGAATTCCTGATGTAATAGGTAATTTTATGGTTTATTCATATTTCTAATCTCTTGAACGTTTATTCTGGTGGGACACTGTGTTATTGTAATGATGCTATTCAGATCAGCTAAATCATCCCTTGATCAGCCAGATCAACTTGAGATCAGTACGGTCAGTTTTTTGGGGGTTAGTATGAATTTCCTGGTCTAGTCTTGCAGAAATGCCTTAAACTGATGTATTAAATTGATATGCTATCCAGCAGTTTCGCATTATAGATGACGTATTTGCTTTTTTATCGGGTTATCTTTAAGCTATGGAATATAACGAACCAGAAATTGAACCGTCTAAAACCCAACGTGGAATGCACCAAATAAACACAATAACAGAGGGAGAAGGTATGAACCAAATAAACACAGTAACAGAGGAGGGAGGTACATGTAATTGAATTTGCTCGGCGCGAACGTCTTGCATCCAACAGGTATGACAGAGAAGTACCCGTAAGTGATTGAAATTAATGTTTATTGAACCATAAATTCTAACCCTCGAGGGGAAAATGCATCAAAGCATCGATACAACAGATTAGGACGTACCGAGTACCCGAGGGCTGGCTGATTCAAAATAGAATTCGATCAACAATATTGGATTCACAAATTATTCAAAATTAATTTGTGATCCAATAATGACAACCACAACAGCCTTGACAGTATTTCTTATTATGATATCTTAATGAAATGGTACCCAAATGATTACTGGATCTGTCGTGTTCTCAGTAAAACCCCATCAAATTGGCCATTAGTTTAGTCAGCGCAGTAAACGGAATGTATCTGTAAACCATCAATAAGTGCATTAAAGTCCTAAAGGGATTTTAACAATTTGGTACAGGGGATTTTATTATCTATCAGGTGTGCTCAGTAATAAGCCAATAGTTCAGTTTATGATAGAATGATGAAGATCCTCCAAGCGGAACATGACAAGACAATATTTCGAGCCTCTCTATAGATCTAAATCAATATCGTTGCAGTTATTTGTTGTGATAAATGACGGATTTGTATGGAATTTGGAAACGAATGTTGCCGACTGTAACTTACCATTTTATTAATAATCAATTATGAATATATGACCTGACACTTCTTTAATATCCACGTGTTTTTGGCTTTGCAATCACATTGTATGGAAATTTCAAAACTAACGCCCTATCCATAGGAACTTATCTCAAAACATGGACAAATTGATTGAACAACTCATTTAATCTTTAGAAATGACTTGTTTACTTATTTCTTGCACTTGATAAACTTCAAGCAATTAAGCATTACACGTCGGTTAATTAATATCACATTTTAATACCTATCTTCTCTTTCCCATGCACCATTAGAAATTGCTCTTTGACTTTGTATTCGTGTTTTTTGGCTGATCATAGTTGATTAAAATGTAAAATGCTAATCTGTATTTGATTTAACCACTTTTACACAATATACATAATGCTAATCCGGGAGATGCTGAAAGACTGCCTAATAAATCTGTCATTGATCTCAACAAATGGCGATCAAGATAATGGAACAAACAGAGCCGCCAGAGGGTTACGAAATATTGCCTTGTCATGTTCCCTTTCTGAAGCATTTATCATCAACCGAAAAATGAAACATTGACTCATCCTTAAGCTTACCTGGCGTATTACCAAAATTGCTCATGAAATATTCTAAAGAATATGTGTTAATTATTCATTTTTGGTATCAGCTAACATTTTAAGTTGTACTTTACCTGAGATTCGTTTGGATTGCGGCACAGCACATATTGGTTATTTGTGAACTATTTCATGGTTATATCATTGCAATTTTAAGGACGTGTCGTCGCTACAGGGTAAATTGTCGACATCACTGGATCCCCCTTGACAAGGCCGTCAGACCACTTCCTTCACTCCTCCCTGTAGGTCACCGCGAGTACACAGCAACAACCCATCCTTTCCTTCATGCTTTTAAGCTTAAAAGCATCGAAGGTACACCGGACTCCAGATCGCCCCATCACGGGAGAGTCTCTGCAACGACTACAAATCATCTCCTCCACCTCCTAATGCCGGGATGTCTCTGTGGCCCAACTGGTAACAGCCTCACAGTTGAGCTCCGTTTTCTAATTAGTTGGCAAGAAGAAGGCCCCGGTTCAAGTCAGGACATTTCGGTTGTGGCTGGACCGTAAGAGAAACGTAAAATAGGGGTCCAGTGTTCGGGGAGGTACCTCAAGCACGTTGAAGGGGAAGGGCTACCAACCCCTCCATGTAGAAATGTACCCGGCCTGCTACTGAAACTCTGCCCTATGTGCCACAAGGCACTACAAGGCCTGATCGAACTGAACTAGCCTCCTAGTGAAGTCCATGTCACATGTACAACCCAGGTGTTGACTGCAAAACACCACGGGCCCATTACTTCCTACAGACTTGGACATCACGGTGGATGAACACCACGCCACCTCATTTACTTCTTTCAGCATTTCACATTACGTGAGGTACAAAGCAATGGCGGGAGACCACCACTTCACCTCCTATGCATCAGTAGAGATGAAGAGAATATTTCCCTTTACCTCCTTCTACAGATTACCTTCTTAACTTCCACATCACGGCAGTTACACAGCAGACACGACTGGCTACCTACACTTACTACTGCATTTTACAACACAGGCGGTGAATAACAAGGAAGGAAGATCGGCCACATCACTACTGCAACACTATAACAAAATAAAACAAGAAACAAGAAACTGGAAACAACCCGCTTCACCTCTTGATGTATTCTACACCAATGACGGTGAACACCATCCCTCATCTTTATACGGTCCGGCTTTTGAGACGGACAGAACAGCTGCCGCTGAGGCCAAGAGGAAAGCCCATCTACAACAGAACTGAACCATAAAAATCCATTCAGACTTGCCATACTCCTTGAGTGGCTGTCAACACACAGTCCGACTAGTTGATAATGGAGGCGGATGAATTCATGGGAAGCTTTGGATTGTTCTTCAGATAGATCCAAAATTCCAATGACGTTTCTCACTGATGCAAGTGCCTCGTATTTCTTTTGGTTTTAAGAAGACTCATTTGGTCTTGATTCGAGTTCTAGCAGTGACAAAGTAATAGTCTAGATGAGGCATATGTTATCTGTTTTTGTGTGTTGCTTTCTGCAATGAGTTAAGTTTCAGCTTTGGGTCTTGAAACCAACAGTATGGTACACATATACAATTGAAACTACAAGGTCGTTTATGTTTTTGCTGGATTCTCCCACCCCCCACCCCAACCAATTGATGATTCATTCTTAAAAATCATCAAACTGTGACATTTTCATTTTAGCTGTTGACAAAAACGTTCACTTCAGCAATGTACAGCTTTTTCAGTGTTGTGCATTCTCGATGGGTAGTGGTGGTGTTGTATGCTAAATGGATTGATTTTGCGTGTTATTTGGCATATCTTCACAGTAAGCTTCCTCGAGATTTGCAGGATTAGTATGGGCACGTCGTATTCTCAAGGTCAACTCGATATCACCATGCTGGTCAGCTGGCATGGTAATTGGAATCATGCGAGATGAATCCCGAACGACCAAATAGGACAATCCCTCAGGATACTCATTTAAACTACATATTCAGCAGTACATACTAAGGACTCAAGGAAGAGTAGTGAAGTATCATTTACTGTCACTAATGGAGCTCTTTTAAACAATAAACAATAACAGCATCTCCCGAGGTGGGCGGATCCCTACTTCATAATCGGCCAGTTTTCCTTTATTTTTGAGGCTCTGTTAAGATTTGATGTGTTCAAAAATTCGTATTTTGTTAAAACAGTCGTAAAGTGGAACTAGCTCGTTACCATCAAGTACTGTAAGGGCATCCCCATCAGATAGCTTTAAACAATGTATGTCGTTGGATGTGAGAAGGCTAGGTGTTATAGGGCGTTCAGTGTAATATAACCAGCTGCGTGCCTGCGAAGCTGGTGTATTTCACCGAAAGGTAATTATACTGTGGGAACAAATGAAGAAAAGATAAGTGACAACAAAAGCTCCGGTAGAAAGGACAGAATCCGTCGTACGTCGCGTGGGATTATAGAGTACTTTGGTTCTATAACTGAGTCCAGTTTGTAAAGTCTATCTTGATGAATCAATACGTTACAGTAAGACGAGTTTCCTGAATTCCAATCCGTCATCCAAAAACATGGTTCAGATGGAGCATTGGTTTGCTAACTATCTGGGGTTATTTACCACACCCGGCTGACGCCATGTCGAGAAAACTTAAAGGTCGACAGTTTGAATTAGTTGGTAAGCTTGGAATTCTTCTGGAACATTATAACGTAGTTTTTGACATAAAATCAGAAAATATTGAGGATGAACAGAGTGAAAGCAAACATAACGTCTCTCAAAGCGATTTACTGATGTCGACACTACAGCTGATTTCAGTGACAGTGGATTAGATGGTTCTTATTAGTCAGACTCCTTGGAAATGCTCTCTTTATCCTTCAACTTCCAAACTTGAAAACCAAACAAAACTTTGTTGAACTTTATATCAATTGCTCGACAATACAGTATCTGAAATAGCAAAAACATGCGTAGTTGTTAGATGTTTAGGGAGTGACATTTGCAAGATTTCATTTTATTTGAAATGCAATATTTCTGTTTAGTGAGTATGGCAAGCGAAATGTCAAATGACTTTTCATGATAAACATCCCAGATAGGTTCTGATACGATATGTAGCGTTTGAACGGGTATTTGAGATGATACAATAATCATCGAATTTCTAAATCATATAATTCAAGGAAAATTGTTATGTTAACCGTGCATATGTCACCATTGGTTATTTTAGGCAGCACTGTTAATGAGCACGAATATACACGAATATACAGTGTATCACGAAGAACTGCTAAGCATACCTGTAGTACAAAGGCACTAGTTGTTCTTCGTGATACCCCATCGTAGCATGGGTGCCACCATGATTAGTTTAAGGCGAGGCTCATATACTCCTCCAAATAAAGTTATTAGGGAGAGTATAGAAACCCGGCATAAGCTAACCAGAATGACACACAGGCTAACATTCTCCTACATGTTAACATACACATTTATGATTGAGGAAAGAACATAGATGGATTAGTAGCAAAACTGGTTGGCATAATTGATAGAAGCATGGTTAGTAAGACAATGTTAGACGCCAATATAACAAATAAAAGCGAACGTACATACCTTGACAATGTTAAGTCGGGGTTAAGACAAAGGACAGCGCCTTGGGATGAAAGCTCAACATTCGCAACTTGCCATTCGTACAGTTAGCGCATGCCAGTCGAACGGTTACTTTCATCACTCACACGGTTAGTGTTCGTCACTACTCACCTCCAATCTTACATTAAGCAGCGGCATATTTCTTTTTTTTTTTTGCAGAAGGCTTCAGGAATGGCCAGAACAAGGCAGTCAATCAAGCTAGTTCCAACCGGTACTAGCCAGTCAATCAAACCAGTTCCGACCGGTACCTACCTCGACGATCACGATGACTACCACCTTGTTCCGCAGCCACGTGGGGCTCAACGCTGCAACAAGTCAGAACAAGCGTCACATTAGCACAACTCACCTCGATTATCGCGATCCGAGTATTGACATTGCGAGATCGCCGCTCCTCTGCAACATAACAAAACAAGTGTGAATGCCATAAAAGTTGAAGATGCCTAGAGTATAGGGATAAGGCGTAGCGCAAAGCGAGTCATTTAATGAATCGAGTCTAAAATGTTGAGTAACACATCAGAATGTCAAACTCATCCAGGTCATGAAGACCTCATGCTTGTTAAAATGGGTCTTTCATCTTTCTCCTAAGGTACTCTAGCATTATGACTGCACGCTGGCAGGCCTAATTGTCGCTGGAGGCGTTCTGGTAACATAGGCATTCGAAGGTCTTGAGAAGCTCTCATCTACAGTATAAAAGCATCTAAATATTGTCAAAATACTTATGTCGGAAAATGCGCAAAACGTGCTACTGTAGTCATGTTTTACTCTTGCCCCTTCGGGTCCTCTAGCTCCGGGACCCAATGCGACAGTTTTGATGTGAAACTCTACAATGATCATAGAATAAATGTTATGTCAACTCCATTTCAGTAGAGAGGTTTACATTATTTTGCGATACATTGATCTGATGCTCTAATAGTGATATAGTTCCTCAAAACCTTCCCCGGTGCAGGTCCACTGATGATGACAGAGTGCATCATACAGACCCTCCATATTGCACAGCTTACACGAGTTATGATCTTGCGAATCGGAGCTCATTGCACAGCTTGCGTTGTTTGCGTAGAGATAGAATCCGCTAAAGAGCCTTTAAATCCCGAGCCATATGCTCGGGCGAAACTTCATATCGGAGCTTACAAGTTCAATTCATCAAAGCTGAGTGCAACGCATCAAAGATGTCAGATATGCACAACACAGGCATCTCTGAGTATGTATTATTCCCCGGAGCTCGAGAGCTCAGGTCCCTTTTGCGTGCGGGTGCTTTGATTGTTGAGGCATGAGGCGTACATGGAGACGCTGTAATAAACGCACTAAATTAAGGAGCCCGCCACACGTGCTGCATTGAAGGCACTCTCACGGATCATACATCAACTTAATTCTTCTCAGGTACCTAATAAGGACCCAGGAGGATCCTCTCAACACTTGGGTTTGTAATTAAGACGCATTACTTAAGGGTGAGATTGCGCGCACCATCTGGCGACTCTGGTCCTTTATGAGTTGTAAGAAATCGTTTTCTTTAATTTCCTTTCGGAGAACTTGAGGTCCACCATGTACTAGGCATGCTAGCGCTGCTAACGTCATACTGGGGATAGCAACGAGCAGAAGTATTTAGGAGGATGGGTCTCCGTTTCAGCACACTGACACGGATGGCCTGAGCGTCGGATAACAACCAGTCAATTACGTTTGAATTATTTTCACCTGCACGCGTTCCGTCAATCATATCTCGAAGTATTAAAGCCCCTCGATCTCCCTAGGCTATTGTTTTATAGGCGAGATATGAGGTCAATTAGAGGCTGGTGAAAATCGCAAAGTTATCACGGACAAAAAGTAAGACCTACAACGAACTCCACTCAAAATGAATAATTTAGCTGTTATCAACAGAGGTTCGATGCTAGTATTATCGACAGAGCCAGTCATTTTGGGGCGTCATCAAATATTGATACGCAATGTAAACACGGCCCCGTTTGTGGTAATTTTATCGCTCTCGGCAGGAATCGGACGCCTCTATCTAACTCTGCAGCAAAGTGGTCAATGGTCCGGTTTGGTATCGAATGTCATGACCTATAAGTGACCTTTCACGGCAAAACTTTTATGACCACAATCGAGCTTTCTTGTAGTTCTTTATTTGCTTTCTTACACATGGGAATATCGGAATTGAAATTCGGCAGGCTTGTAGTTCATCCTCCGTCCTTTAAAAATCCATAACTCTGGAACTGTCGACAGCCGTCTTTGAATTTAACGACCTTGCACTTATCTAAAATGACTCTTCTTAAGCCGATTAGCCATGACGTCCTATGACTCTGAGGTTACGCAATTGCTCCCGCACTTTAAGGCTTACCAAATAAATGCACGTCAATGCTGAAACGGCCTTTGTGCTTAGAATGCGGATGACCACGCCGGCAGCTCATCACGTATCGACCAGATACAGCCTTAGCCCGGGCTGTCTAACAGAGAAGATAGCTATTGTGCCCACTCAACAACACTAAATGGACGTCGATAACTTCAATCAAGAACTCTTTGTGGGGTACCTTGTACTCTGCGTTTTTGTCCGTCTTAAAATGCCCATCCGTTACAAGGAATAGTTGTCTGATCAAAAGCTAAACTATAAGGGCCGGGCCTCTTTAAGTATTTCAGTGCTTAAGTGAAATTTTGGAAATGGGGTGTGTCTTGGAGGGATCGATGGCGCAATAACACCTTGTCCAACGTAGATTGTACCCTGAGGCGCCCTGTTGTGCTCACCTCAAACGATTGTGTCCAACCAATGACGCATTGGCGTGATGATGTACTAACATTTGCTTCCCCAAACTTCAGTGAAACTAATTTACCTGTGGTCTTTGGCGTCATCATACATGAATCTACACTTAATCTACTGTAATATGGTCAAGTACACAGCCAAGTAATGGAACTACAGGTAGAGCTATTATGGAGCTGGTCACAACACTGGTCTTCCTGCTATTGCGGCAGCCATGACGGATGCGCAGGAGACCATCGGTTCGGGACTTTGCCAGGCTGCTTCAGGAGCCCGTCAGACCTCTTGTTAATGAAAATGACGTCGCGTAATGCCACGGTCACAATAGGAAAAGAAGCCTGCCGGGTAGTTTACGGACTGCTTTTTTGTACATTAGGGCAGAACTCCTACTTTGCCCGTATACGTAGAACACCATGTGGCTACCTTTTTGGCATGGCCTGGCCCCTAGAAGTTTTCAACTTGGAGTTAGAATCTATCCGGGACCCAGTTACAAATAGCTGCCGTAAGCTTATCGTGAAAACACCAAGACGTACCCTCCCGGTGTCCGGCAGTCCACCGGGACAAATTTGTGGCTCCGGGGCCCGGCCGGGGCTACACCCCCGACGGGCACCGGCGCCAATGTAACCGGAGCCGTAGCCGGAGAGTTTCGCGGACGATACAGGTGGTGTAGCTCCAAAGAAGATAATGACTCGCCGATGATGAAGTGCTGACAGTGAAAGTTTGATAAAGAATGGGACCTTGTAGACTGAAACAGCCATTAGCGGTTCAAATTTTGTCCTAGGGGGTGCAGATTGCGCGTACTGATTGTTACAGGGTGAGAAACCACTGCGACTCACTTGGTTTGTTGCTGAAGGCAGCAATCTAGCTCGTAGTGAAAATCACAAATACATTTCTCCATATAATTGGATGATTTTGAAAAGCTCCAGAATTTTACAAAGATATTTATCATTGACATTCAAATACTTGGGCAAACAATTGCCTACTATGTCCTCTTTAATGAGACTGGGACGAAATCAATACAATAGACATTGGCGTCATGTTTCAAAGGCATGCATGTTGTAGGACATGGACACTTCAGTACAGATCAATAGTTGGTTTGAGTTCGGGAGCTTTGAATCAGAAAACAACCTTACCGATGTGTAAGTACGCGGGGACGATCTAACTATATCGTCTGGGGCTTTTCAACCGTATTCTTTTGTTACGTAGAATTAAGAATCTGTATTCTTTTCATCATCCGTATCCCCAACACCACCAGGAGTCAATTTCCATTCGTAAACTTTTTCTTATGTTAGCTCCCAGTGATTTTATCGGCCAGGCAGTACTAATTATCGCAAGAACAATCCAATCCACTCGCTCGCGCGCCTGAACGACCATTTCATTTAACCTTTATGTTTTGTAATTTTCCAGAATAGCTGTAGAGGGGCTCTCAGCAGATTTCTCTTCAAAATAGTTTCAATCACAACTTTTCAGTACTGGCCATGGCAATCAGTTAGAGTGGGCCAGCAAATACACGTATAGGAGTTGACAGCCTGCCGTTCAATTACTTTGGTAATCTACTGAATTCAAATGAAGGAGAAAATTAAACGTCCAGTGGAATAAGTGTTTGGTGACTCCTAGTGTTTTCTGCTATTAATCTCTTTGTCCGAAAGTACTCGCTCTCTGTCGTCAAATTGATACCTTCCAAGGCTCCCTATTCAACATGCAAGCCACCAGCAAAATACATTCTGGAGAGGATACATTGATATTGCCGGCGCCCCTGCATTTCTGCCTACATTGACATACATCATTGAAAAAAAGATAACCGTATTTACATAAAATGAAGCTGTAAGATTTAGTTCATCGTTCACAGGTCTAATTACACTGTGGAAGCCCCAAGACTTTCTGCTTCTTGTACATTTCGCTCTCTTAATATAAGTTCATTATACTGGCTCGTCAAAAACTTGAGTAACTCTACACCTCAGCTAAGGCTTCATCAGCAAATGAAATGTCATCTGAACGCAATCTTGTCCAAAGGCTGTTGATAAATACAGGTAGATCTCAACTCCTGCTGTCATCTGACCGTCTGTCCATCAGTATGTCAAGGCAATGGTGTAACACTGCCTACAGTAATCATAGCCTGATCCTGGATTGACCTGAGCGGCAGTAATCACAGCCCAGCCGGGGAATTGTTGAAACGACCGATCGATAGCTAGAAATTCAAGTCAGTCAAGGTCCCTCTTAAAGCTTGTGGCGCCCTAGTGGTGGATCCCAGTACGCTAGGGCTAATTCGGAATTACGTTGTGAAGACTGTTGTGATTTGTACTTACCACTGCGTCTGGAAGCTGGTTGGAATATCTTAACTTTTGATATTACTTAAAGCTGTAGTTAAGTTTGAAATTCAAATCCCAGATTTAATATGTATCTTAATCACGTTCAATCCATCTACATACTACGCGCGCTAAAATCAGTGCCAGAAACTTGGCGAATGGTCGTACGACATGCCGAGACTGAATCACTATTTTTCTTTTCAATCAACTGAATAGGTTCGCTAGGATTTGAAGTATGTCGCACTCCTGGACACAATGCTGACTCATCAAAGACGGAAGACATGGACGTAAATCCCAGCCGAGGGCCTCAAGTCCTGTTTCCTACTTTTAATCACACATTCGCGCACAGAACGAAGCTTATTTTGAAACTACTACAAACTGCTAGATACTTACACTTATCTCTGACTGCTAATCATTATAGACGCTCTTATTCTGACTCAATTTACCAACAAATTAGCAGAAACGATTGCATTTCCGGGATAGTCAGATAAGACCGGCCGCGGTTAAGTGGACGGTACATGAGGAAAACGCCGCCCGCACCTTTGCCCTTTCGCACATTTGTGAAATGTCGGCAGGTGTTATCTGGGCAAACTTGGCGTCGAGCCGTCGCCAATTAGACAGACCTGTCTCCGCCCCGGGTGATTGCTGACTCTTTATGTCGATTGTGTGCAGTCTGTTATGGCCTTGAATTTCAAGCTTCTGGAATGGCTCGGATTAAATCACAGAGACTGAAATTGCATGTAGCAACACCTACACGCCATCTGCTTCTTAGCGGTGCTGCACTTATATCAGTTATCAAAGATAACTCAATCAAACTAGTTCAATCAACCGCAGGCATCAGGGCCGATCAAGTAGTTGCATTTCGAAATTAATTGAATAAATACTACAAAGTTCTGTATTGAAACATTTGAAATCTAAAACACTCTCACTCTTTGGATACCAAGAAGTAGTACTTCGACTGGGCATAGCGCTAGTGGGGACGGTACCGGTACGGTAATGCCCAGTTTCTTCAAGCTCTATGAAATCATGATAGACCTACAGATATACGTTAGAGATTCACCTTATAAATCACCACCTTAACCAACGTCCACGAAATTGGCATTATGATCACTTTATCGTTCATATTTTATGTATGAGTGTAACGAGCTTACGAACATGTCTGCTTTATTTTTGTTTCCTTTATTACTTATGACATCATGGAATGGTGGTTTCAGATATATATAAAATTCTGAAATGCCAAAGCCCCTATAAATGCTATGAAAGACGTAAATCGAAATGAATGGAGGGGGGGGGGGGTATTCAACCAAGTTACAATCGCTACATGTCCCAAGTCAACAAGATGGAAGTTACTGCATGCAGTGACACTGACTCGAGAAAGTAATAAAAATCACTACGTGTTCAGCCCGTTATAATGACACGATGACCTAACTGTCATAGGAAAGGAAAAACAAGCTATTTGCAATTAAAAAGGCTAATTTATATTATCGTAACATTTCACGAAGGTCAAAGGTCACCGGATCTAACCACCCGGAAGTGACACTGGCGCGCGCACTTTTCTGAGAGATATTTCTCAACAATCTTTCATCCCCTGTGTAAACTTTTTACATTGTCACAGCCTCCGTATTATAAACTACAAGTGTGGTAAGTTTGAAGGTCCAGAGATTTGCCATTTTCACACTGTGCGTAAAAATACATCGTCCGTCCCGTGCGCACATACTGTATGCGAGTTGCGAGGGACACGGCATACTTAATACACAGACTGGAGCTCACTCGGCACATGTTCGCAGCTAAAACTCACAATTCCCGTTGCCGCATTGGTATGTAACTTGGTATATCGTTTCCTAGGTTGCGTGTGGTGATGCACGTTGTCTATTTTTCAATGTAACAGTGACTATACGATCACAGCAAGTAAGGAAGATTTATACCCCGTATCTGCCTGAAGTATTCCAGTCATGCATAACGGATTATAACATGGTCCCTATGGCAGGGCAGTGGGACATAGCATTAATTATAGGGGTGCAATTACGATATTGGATTGACGTTTAAAGTAGTTATGGTGTAACAAAGCTAGTGTGCATCCCCACGCCGAACCAGGCAAACGATATGCCAAGTTACACACCAATGCGACAACGGGATCGTGAGTAATAGCTGCGAACGCGCAAACAAATGCATTCCCAATACTCCCAGAAGGAGGTCATCCTCCTTCCCGGAGTAAAAAGGAAGGTGATCTCGAACCAGTTTACCTCAAATGAACTCAATTAATGAACAGATGAGCTAATCTTCCACTGGTCGTGACAGGAAGACAGACGCTACATGCAGTACTTACAGGTTCATTGTACCGGGGAAATTCCCCTAGCTCTTTTATTTTCGACAAGCACAATAAACAGTGGACCACGGCGTAACGTCCCGTCCAAAGGACTGCGACCCTTTCCGGTAGCATGCATGTCGGGTGAGCGACACAGGCGGGATCGAACCCTGGGCTTCTAGTTCCAGAGGCAAGATCGCTAACCACTGGAATACACACGCTACGCCTGTGTAATGACTTTCTTAGAATAAATTGTGAAAGTTGGTATGAATCCTGCTGATCCAAACGCGAGCAGAATACTTGCCATTCAACTGAAAATATTTTATCGGGTTGCAAAAGGCACAGATATTTGCAAAAACATAAATGTCTCCTATAGTCGATGCTCTGCGAAACTGAGGAAAATTTGAATAGGCGTGGTGTTTGGACTGAACATGGTGATGCAACTGCTGGATACGATCACCACAAAGCCATGGGGACATCAACTTGAAGCGGCAGGGTAAGAACAAGACAAGCTTACAAAAGGAAACACATTCTAATCCAATGCTAAATTCCAAGTCGGCTTTCCGGTCAAATCCACAGCATACCCTTCCCGGCAAGTCAGATGTCAGCGGGCCTCAAGGGACGACACCGGCGCTCCAGTACCCGCTAAAATTTGCAACATGACCAGAATCGGTCTGTACTGGTAGGAAATTGCCTGTCTCCTGCTCCCAGAAGTATCATCACTTCACGGCTAATGGATCCTTCGGCGCTGCGCTCAGCCGCCATCAACGGGAACTTGGTGAACTTGAATAATCAGGCTCATTCTGCTCATCTGTATTCCTGACAAGGTTTCCTCTCTCGTCCAATCACTGAGGTCTCCCGAGGATCCATGGAACTAGTTGCGCACTTCTAACCAAGACCTATGCAACTGGTGGCGCTGTGCCAACCACAAACTAGTCACACACTGCAAAGGAGTAAAGCAAGTATTAAGGAAACACTTTCAGAACCCGGAGTAATAGTTTAACATGTAATTTCTAATCCATGATAATGACTAGGGCTAGTTACGGGTAAGGAATCAAGAACCTAACGACAGGTAACATACTTTTGATGAGGAAATATAAGACTAACAAACTGACTTATATCAGAAGCTATTAGACGTCTCATTAAGACCTACAAGCCTAATATTTACGTACTCCTGATTAGTGACTTGGAGGCTAATTACGCTCTCCTAATCGAGAACTATAGGACAACTTAGCCACCCGTAATGAGGAATTATTGGACTTTTTAGGCTTCCCTAGTCAAAAACTACAAGACGAGTTCGTCACTCCTGATCAGGAATAGTAAGACTACTTACTAACTCGTAGGAAGTTAGTCACTCCTAATAAAACAATCAGAAACTTCCTGAGTAGTTAGTACTCATAAACAAGAAACAAAACGACATAATAATACGCACAGTAACACACTACTTATCGGGAACTCTCGGGGGTAGTTGCTTACTCCAAATCATGAATAACGAGACTATTTGCGTTTTATTCTTCTTAAGATCTATCAGAACAGCTTTAAGACTTCCTATGATTTCTTTGGAGCCTAGTTCGTGTCGCAAAGATATAGTTGCGAGACGTAATATGTCAGTTTCAAAGACCGATTTCCATGTCTGGTTGAAGAATAACAGTATTTGTATTCATGATGATGACTCTACCCAAAAAAGCTGTTGGGTTTCAATGAAAAGATGTAACCACACATTTCCACCCCCGCACGGGTGTAGTCGGATGTATTCAAAAGCGTCTTATTTGCACAGAGCAGCTCTACGGCTTGGCGATAGCTACTGTGACGGGATAGTGGAGAGAACAGGGCTTGTTTGACGAACGTATTAAGACAAATGTGTAAAATACAGATAAGAAAACGTTACGATAGCAGGTAATTTGCTAGAAATGACTATGATAGAACCAAATTAGTCTCAGTATATCACTGATGATTTATGCTACAAAATGTTATGCGAATATTCTACCTAAATATAATGTGAATTGCTCTAAATTGAGCACCATTCTGTGGTACGAGCCTGAGAAATGACGAGCAGCATGCTCTAGACTGATTCAGCAAAATATACAAAAATATTCCATCCTAAATTGTATTTAATAAGATGCCATCCTAAATTGTAAAATCCCTTTGTGCTGTGGGTTAATTGGAAGATAGAGGAAACTTGACGCTGTATGTATCAAGGTGGGGAGGTGGTCTTGCGGTTAGAGTTGTCGACTTAGAATGACCTAGCAGGCCCAGCGTTGTACTCTTGAGAAAGGCTCTTTACTCGACTAAGGGAAAATGATGACCTAGCTTCGGTTAGAGACGTCCTCCTAGGATGCTAGGTAAATCTGGAGGCCCGTACGTGTTTGAGGAGGGCCACACCTCGATAACAGTAAAGAACCCGTCACATTTATTGAAAAGAGAAGTTGTCCATCCTGGTGTGATTGGTTCAAACCTCACAGTTTAGTTTCTTGAAAAAGTGGAAGTCGCGCTTTATGCCAATCATTGCACAGATGTGGTAAGTCACAATAAGTGAATGAGTGGCTAAATACATAAGTTTCCAGTGGTGCATCATTACTCCACGTTTAGGTTCTGCACTGATTGACAACCATCCACACGTACAATAAGACTTTCGGACAAGACGTGACATATGTAAGCATCTCTACACAGTCCATAGGGCAGGTGCCCACCGGAAGATGTATAAAAAAACGTCCGTTAAGCTACCCCCAATAAGTTCGTGACTCCAGGCAGTGACGATATTGCATGTGCTTCACTTGGCAGATTACTCCGGATGGCGACGGAGAGTACCGGTCTGCTCACTGGTAATGGACTATGATCTCAGGTGGCCTTAGAGTACCTAATCAACCAAGGCGTCGCAGACGACAGCGCCTTTTTACCACTTAGAACCCATCTCCCATCTTTCCAGCTGGGTGAAGATAGGACTTTGTCAGCTCAGTGTTCTATACATAGTATTCCACAAATATAGCACCGGGCAGCGTTGAACTACGTTGAAGAAAGATATGATAGATGATTATGCTGGAAAAATAGCGGTGAACATCGGTTTTGAAGGCTTGCAGGTTGTATACAGTTGTTATCGAGGGAGTACCATTGTATGGCAATACGTGGAAAGACGTCGTTGCTGGAGAGGGACTTTGAGACTGGTAGTTGAATATTGTAACGGTGTGAGATAGAGGAAAACCTACTGTCATGCCGAAAGGCTCAATAAAGGGACAAGGTGTGTGACATCATCGGAACAATGGCCATGAAAGTACCAATGGCCATGAAAGTACCGATAGAAAAGAGACAAGGAGGAGAGAGAGAGAGAGAGAGAGGGGGGGAGAGAGAGAGAGGGAGAGAGTCCAGCTTTAATATTTTTGCTGCCAACTGATAGCAAATGGCCACACATTCTCCTTTGAATGTACTGTTCTACCCGCGTGCGCCATGCTGAACTGAGTATAGCAGATATTGCACAGCAAGCAAGAGATGAATCAGTGGACCAGGTCCATGGTGTATAAATGTATCGCAAAAATACAACACCACTGGGAAATACTGCCGTGCAGCTTAGCGATATTGCAGTCGGGCAATAATGTTTGACAATTGTCTGATAGTGAACGATTCGTCAGCGCTGGTCGATAGTGTCGTGGTGGCGTGAAATACTGCACCGACATTCGCTGACATTGAACAATCGCTGTACGACACTGCAGTAACATAACAGCGCTCGGCGGTAATGTAGAAGTGCCGCTTCATTTTGCATCATCAGTCTACCAGCCACTGAGACCCGCTAAGGAATACCAAAGAGCCAGCCGCAAGTGAAAACGTAAACGGCAATAGGAAAGAGCTGGGAGTCTCATAGTGCAAGGTGATACATCTATTTCCCACCAACGGGGATGCCTCAAGGTGCTTTCGAATGTAATACTATCAACTTTATTGAGCACAACACAAGGCGCTGTCATAACCTGAAAAGAAAAAAAATCTGCTCAAATCATATTAAAAGTTAGCATTGCGAAATTTAAAAAAAAGAAAGTCATTCAAAGAGTTTATATGGTCATGGTGCTTGCTATAGGTATAATTGCACCGCGCCAATTGATTGATGACGGGAAAGTGTGATTTATGAACCTGTAGTAAACTTGTCCACTTGTATCGATCGCTGGGCAAAGGTCTAGACCCGGTACTGCAGTGTCACGTGACTGTAGCCCCAACTGTCGTCTGCCCCGGCACAACAGAGGGTCCTGATTCCCCTGGTGATACGTCTTATCACACTACAGGCTTCAAGGTGCGTTCAGTTGTGGAACGTATAAATCAAAGGTGACTTTGTAATTTCATGCTGGGATTAGAGGTTGTTCTCGTGGGCTTCAGACTAAAGCAAGAGATGACTACACGGCCAATATATCAATATCACTCCGCCGCCCGGTATTCATCTATCACGCTTTATACACTCATGATTCTTACATCCTATTACTGCACTCCTGGGCGGCGTCAGGAGAACAATCAAGGGAAAGTATTCGCTTTCTTTGTAGTCAACGCATCCAAGCACAGCAGAAAAAGGTAATGCAGAATTCGTCACGGACCATTTTGTATAAACTCATAAACGTGTGGTTTATGTTTTCTCGTATTTCTTTCATCGTCAATAGATAGTCACACATATTCAGTTGTTTTTGAGCAAATATTTCAGAATAACTCTCCTTTACTGTTGTGAGACCGCAGCAAAGTTGCATAATCCGTTAGAACAAATGGAAAGATACAGGTGAAAACAATTCATGGTGTGGCGAAATAGGAAACTGCAATTATCGAATTTTTCTGGATGAGAGAAACCATGCAATTGATATACAACACCTGACATTAAATGTTTAGAAGCTACAGCTGTAATTTCAAACCCTAGATTCCCACAATGAATTGCCAATCGTACCAATTTCGGAGCTTATCTCAAATCCTTTATTCAAATGACAAATTTGTCTATAATTTCAGTAACCTTCTAATCCATTAGGCTTAGTGATGAGAAGTATCGACCAGCGGCTGGATCGATGGGCAGCTCACCGAAACACATTCTGTTGATAAGGCTAGATTGGTAAGTACCATGGGTCACGCTAATACTTGTCATACGGCTCCTGTCGGAAACTGTGACTCACTTGTCATTGTGTTAGGATAGGTTAGTCCAGTAGGTCGCGGTAATACTTCTAAACGCGCTGGAAGATGTGTTTGGCTCTAATAGCTGCCAAGACCGGCCCGAGGGGAGTTGATAAGGGTCGTCTTGACGTGTGTAATTACATAGCGGGGTAATTCCTTGATGGCACCGTATCAAATGATGTGTTAAGTAACGGAAGGCGCTAGCACACTGAGGTAGATGATTACAGAAGGGGGGGGGCATTCATACTTGTCATCAAGGTAAGTTCGTGGTGTCACATTTCTACTTGCCGTGACATCGGCGGAAATAAGCTCCGGGGTTACGTTGTTTCCTATCAGGACAAAGAGGGATTTAAAAGTTAAGGTGAAACCTTCACTTATGTGTCGATATACCAAGATACAGTAGAATCCGCTTAACTGCACATCCCATTTGTCAGCGTATTTGGTGCAATTATCCGGCTGGTGCAATAATGCGATGTTGCCCAGCTGGACCGGTGGTATACTGTATCATACAGGTGAATAGCTCATAAGCCTCGGTGTGCTATATGAACTTGTTACCACGCCTTTAGATCTTAGAAAGCTTTCGTTATACAGGTACAGTGCGGTAACACCGTAGATTCCACCACTTGTTTTGGCCACGTTCATGTATTAAAACAGTAAATTTCAAATTCTCAGGAAAGACATCTCAGGACACAGTGAGTGAAATCAGTAAGCGCCAGAGAGGCCCCTCTCATGTTTGGACAGATTTGACTGTGTACACCATGGTAGTTAATTACCGTACAATGTGCTGCACTGCGTATCCAGTGGGTAGATATGGTTATATGACTTAGATCAGTGACAGACCATTCTCCTTATAGAATGTAACAGATGATCACGTCAGCACCGCACCGCCAAAAGCGACTGTTATGTCCGTCTATGCGTCTGTAGCCCTTGTCGAGTCACTGTGTGGTTTCCGACTAGATGTTAGTAAAGACGCCGGTCTTTTATTATTTCAGCAGTATGTGAATATAGCGCTGCCGCCATGCCGCGAACCTAAAACCACCGAGAACACCCCATGTCATCGAAATCAAATCCCCGCGAAAAACGTGTCAATGGAGACCACCTTCTTTAGTTAGTCAAAATAATTTTAACATATTGGCGGTATTGTGCCTCTACACAGGCAGTTATCGGCTCATTTGTACCGCGTTTGCCATTTTTTAGCACATTGCCACATTTTAATTAACTTGTCGACGATGTTTGACAAATTTTGGTGCAGTTATCCGGCATAAGTGACAATGCGCCGTGCAGATATGCGGAGTCACTAACAATGGGGTGAATGGGAACCGGTTTGGGATTTTGGGATTCGGTGCAATTAAATGAAGTGTGCGTTAATCCGTTGTGTAATTAAGTGAATTCTACTGTGGCTAAGTTTTGTGTTCGTAAGACGCTTCAGAAGATTGAGCAGGTGAGTCACGTTCACACTGATGAGACCACGGTTGGCAGGCTGTTTGGTTCACTTTCACACTTATCACTACGCGTGTACGTCAGAGACAAGACCTTCCGTCGTTTTACAGTGGTCTTCACATCCAGTCACATCACAGTCCCACTAATCATCGCGTTGGAGAAGGCATCTGATGGTTACGTGCGCACTTCACTCGTTACATTCATATGGCATATCGTAAAATTGCCTGAATTCTCAGCGATATCTGCAAATAGCAACAGTGAATATGTACTCTCCAAGCAGACGTTGTTGCGGTAAATTGTGACCTTCTTATCATATGCCTCGTTTTTTGTCCGCTCTCCCCAACAACTTGATAACGGCATACAAAAAATGGTGCATATGAGAAGGTCACAATTTTCCCAACAAGATGTTGGGGAGGGGGGACAAAAATCAGGGCATATTAAAAGAAGGTCACAATTTCCCCCAACAACCTCTGCTTGAAGAGTGTATGTGAGTATCAATCCAGCGATAATTATTGCGAATATCTGAACGGAAAGAGTCACGGCGTGATGCTGGGATACAATTAATTCTAAAGACGCGGAAAGCTCGGCTTAGCGTAGGCGTGCCCTCCTGATATACAGTCCATGACCCAAATTGCTTCAGATGCATGAGGAGCTTTCAGCAACCTCAAATGTTGTCTCCCATGCTAAGAGTTCGGACCCATTTACAAGCCGAAGTAGGACACTTTCAATCACAAGATTCAATCAGATTAAGCGTCTCCCGACATATTTGCCTTTTTATCCTATATCCCGGTACATCAATTAACTTAAACAATCCAGTGGCAAGTCTAAATCGAGTTAAGTCGACGCAACCTCCTACTTTTATTAACCTCACTGCAAATAAATCCTCTTCGTCTCGGGCAGCTGCGCGTTATTGAAATTTCGCTATTGAAAATTCAGGGCAGGAGACCCAAACGATATTAGAGACTACCATCGCACGGGTGCCACATTAGAGGTGGGAAAAGGGGGCAACACTCGGCAGTAAACGCAACATCTTATCCTCTCAGCTCCCGCCAATTATTCTTGAAATATGGCCTATTGTAAAAAGACCTGTTATTGTAGACGTACAATTTCAGATAGCGTACAATAGGGCATAACACGGCGCCTTCCTGTATATCTGGCCTGATTGAATTCCGATTGCAGTCCACCCGCGGCCTTAAATATATCAATTAACAACCATCCGAAAAACCTGAATGAAAACTCTTTAGACTGCAGCAGACAAATTATACATATGAAAATACTTCAACTGTGACACACCCATGGCAGATTCCCGTTGGACTCTCCCGCTGAGTATTCCCCGCACGTGCGCATTTTCTACGCCAGGCAATTGATAATGGTGGCCCGTGCAATCGTTTTGGTTCATGGTACAGTACACAATAAAGAGTAGCAGACCGAAGTCAGAGGCTATATACAGTGCTTTATCAGAGACTTGAAAAAATGAGCCACTTTCTATGCGCATGGAAAACATACTCTGCCAGAATTAATCATATAAGAAGCACCGCTTATGTTGGCGTCCCTTGACAGGCCTGGGTGACAAATGTATCCTGACCGTTATGTTGTTCCCAACGGGTGTCCCAAAGGTTACGTACCAAGCTGCGAGCTACCAGGTGTACACTATCTTCTTCCCGGGCCCATAAATGGACGTTTACAAACTCGTAGCCACGGCCATTTATAACCTATACAAACTCACAGCCCGAGCTATATAGTAACTATAAGCCCATTTACTGGTAATCAGCGAGTCTTTGTACGGTGGATAATACCACTGGAAGTGTAAATATTACCATACAGCGTGTCGGTGAACTCTTATATATCAGGGTAAGGTATACAAAGACATTGAAATATTGTACAGTTTAGACGAGACACTGTTCTTTCCAAACACGATGGTACTCATTTGTCAGTAAGTTGTATAAGTGTTGTGAGTCTTATGTTTCAAAGTTCATTATTTGCTCAAATAAATCAATGGAGTCTGTTGAAATATTGTACAGTTTAGACGAGACACTGTTCTTTCCAAACACAATGGTACTCATTTGTCAGTAAGTTGTATAAGTGTTGTGAGTCTTATGTTTCAAAGTTCATTATTTGCTAAAATAAATCAATGGAGTCTGAGGCTAGCTAGTCTAGTGTAGACTTGCTCCAGGATAACCGAAAATGCGAGCAAATTGACCATTGCTATCATAACGCCTCAATTGATGATGGTCCATTTGCTCCAGATTTTGTGCAAATCATATTTGTGGGATATGTCCCATGGCTACGATTCTCGCTAACACAATTTGCAGTTAACACAAACGAATCGTACTGAGACTGACATGGTTGCTAGGGTATATATTTCTAACAGGTCGGACCCGGTGAACAAAGGTCTCTTACGAGCCTTTGAGATGATGAAACATAACAAAAAGACTCTCTCTAGATTGTCCCTAAAGGGAATTTACATTGACAATGTAATCAGAATGACAAATTTTATTTTTGGTGAACGCAAACAAAATGAAGTGCTGATGTGATTCATAACTATGTGGGCATGGATTTTCGTAGTTGACACTTCCTTTCCAATAGATCAATGGTAACAGACGTAGGGATATATAATATTTTTATTCATTTGTTTGCGCAACGGCTCCAAAGGTCTCTTTCTCTTCAATCGGCAACGTGGAACCCTTTTCAAAGTTTTGAAGGAGCATGATGTTATTGTTCATACTTTGCTACAGGACACCGTCGGTGCATTATTCTTCATCTAAGCTGAACTAATGAGTTCCCCTCTGTTGAAAAAAATCTCGTCTTTATTAGAACGCTCTTCTTTTGCAGTCGGAAAACAATTAGTCTCTGTCGTTATCAGAACGCGCTTCTTTTGCGGTCGGAAAACAATTAGTCTCTGTTGTTAAGTGTTTCTCCCCGTGCTCTGAGACTGATCAATCCATCCGTTCACTCATCAGGCCGGTTTTTTTTTCATAATGAATGGTTGGTGAAATCCCTTAATCCCACAGCACGTTATTGTTAATCAACCAGCAACATAAACAGAGCTGGGATTTTGCAGATGATCTTGTTTTGGTCTTTGCAATATTGTTGTCTCGGTGGGGTGTAGCTCCAGTTCATAATTGAAGTAATGCAATCATCTTTCATTTAACCTTTTTTATACAAATAAGCATATTCAAATTCATGATAGCAAAGCCAAATCTTTAGGAAGATTTTTAGATTTGCATTTTGGTCATGTTCTTAACGGTTTATATGATTTCAGAAAGTCAATGACGAAGATAACTACATGATATCTAAATGCAGTTTACGTACTCACAGCATTGTGCTAATTTTGAACGATGATTGCCTGGTAAACGGTTTGGGCGTGACGAATATTTGTGAACCAAAGCTCCGTGCATAGAGGCTCGGTAGAGTTCTCTCAAAGGACATCAAGGCAATCAAGACTTGGCAGTGAAAACAGCTGATTTACAGGCGGTATCTCTTTGTAATAAGATTGTAGCAATGGAGAAGTGCACCGGAGGCGGCAGCAATTAATTCTAAGCCTGGAAAATGAACAGGTACAAGGCAAATCTTGGCAAAGGGCCATGTGAAAATGGCTGAGGAGATTCAAATCTGTGCATAATCCCTAGTCTTACACTTACGATTGCCTGCAGAAAAATATCTTGTCCTTATAAAGATACACAGCGTTTTTGATAGAATCCAGCTTCAAGGTATACGAAGCTGTTCTTTTTCGGCAAATCTTGACAATGGGCCATGTGAAAAAAAATGGTTGAGGAGATTCAAATCTGTGCACGATCCCTGGTCTTACACTTACGATTGCCTGCAGAAAATATCTAATCCTTAAAAGATATGCAGCGTCTTCGACAGAATATTGGCTTGAAGGTATACGAAGCTGTTATTTTTCGGCAAATGTTGACAAAGGGTCATGTGAAGAAAAAGTTGAGAAGATTCAAATCTGTGTATGATCCCTGGTCTTACACTTACGATTGCCTGCGGAAAACATCTTGTCCTTATAAAAGATATGCAGCGTCTTTGACAGAATACGGCTTCAAGGTATACGAAACTGTTGGTTTTCCGTACAGCGTCCCTCTGGTCGTGATGCATATGAACAATCATCGGGAAACCGGCGCAGAGATTCAGGCAGGTGTTTAAGAGTACACGGCAAACTATCCGTCGATACATCAGGATTACAACGAGATGGAGGGTGGCTCTAAAGCTTATGATCGAAGTAAATATAGATGACCCCTCCATAAGACTGTCTGCAGCATTGGGGAATGTGCTTAGGACGAGTCATTAGTCACACCGAGTACTAGCCAATCAGAGATCAATACATATAAAGTAGTAGGTACTTTATGACTATCGACATACCTGGTCAAGTTCCATTCTACGCGTAAGAGCTCTCAGGATCAGGTTCAATTACAAAATCGGGCTTTACAAATTGTTACATTTGATCCAAATCCATGCTAATGGAATAAGAAATGGCAAACTTTCTCTTGAAATCTTCAAAGTTTATTGATGAATCCTCAGCTATCAAGTGTACGGCTATCTATTGGCTTGCAAAATGGTAGATGGGTAAAAGTACGACTAACTGTCACCAATCTGGCCTAAACGGCCAGACAGCACGGCTTATAGCCCTTCCCCATAGTCATCTGTTCTCGTAACGGAGCAGAGGGGTATTAGACATATCGATATTGCCACTATTCAAAGCATCTAGTGTGGACTTCCAGACTGAGTAATGGGTAAATAGCTAGCTTACTCAGCAAACACGAGTTGGTGTTTGGAGAAGTCTTATCCTCTCAAAACTTGTCGCTTAAGTTATCGGATAGATGATGAGAAGATCTGAAGTGTTCCTTGATCCACATTATAGCATTTCTTGCTGACGAAGAAAGGGAGGAAAATCTTCGTCAATGCAGTTGAGTACTTGTAACTCAGTTGCAAATCTGACCGGTTTCTCCAGGATTCCAGCTACATCCTACGCTGCAGTCCGATGATCATTGTTAGCTGCGTTCTCAACTGCTGATGGTCCACAAATAGGGAAGGACTGTCGTCGTGAGGCACCTTTCATTTCTTCAGGTCAGGCTCCTTAAGATTGAGGACATTTCCGCGGTTGAAAATCCCCTTAAAAGACTGAGAGGCTCTCGGACGTGACAAGAAATACTTTCCCCGAAAAAAAGATTAGAAGATAGAACAAATAAGTCCTCTTGCACATGCACCTGATCCTAGCAATTCGCTAAGGTAAATATGAATGGGGCCATAGCCTGGGGGGATGTGCACGACTGTCCATTCCATTGACTCCGCCCACAGAAACGGCGCCTTCGGCATAACTCCAGCAGCTTAAGGAAGTAGGAGCGAATGCAGGGATAATCTATATCTACTAAAATATATACTTTTCTCAGTAGATATAGATTTATGTTAACTACCATTACACATTGACCTGCAAAACACTTAGAAGTGAGCGGTAACCATATAGCTAGTGTACACTTGGATCGTCAGAAATTTAGCCGGTTCATTTATTTGTGTTTTCATAAGGCACATCGGTCAGCCATGTTTGTTAAATATCTTGACCATAATCTATAGGCGTCTTTGACAATACATGTATGTCTTCGGAGAGATGAAGCAAATAGAAACAATATATAAGAACCGCATGGATAACAGTTAAGGCTAAGTGCACAAGCAAGGGCATCATCATTGAGATGCACATGGGTAAGGGCATCATTATGGAGATGCACATGGGTAAGGGCATCATCATGGAGATGCACATGGGTAAGGGCATCATCATGGAGATGCACATGGGTAAGGGCATCATCATGGAGATGCACATGGGTAAGGGCATCATCATGGAGATGCACATGGGTAAGGGCATCATCATGGAGATGCACATTGGTAAGGGCATCATTATGGAGATGCACATGGGTAAGGGCATCATCATGGAGATGCACATGGGTAAGGGCATCATCATGGAGATGCACATGGGTAAGGGCATCATCATGGAGATGCACATTGGTAAGGGCATCATCATGGAGATGCACATGGGTAAGGGCATCATCATGGAGATGCACATGGGTAAGGGCATCATCATGGAGATGCACATGGGTAAGGGCATCATCATGGAGATGCACATGGGTAAGGGCATCATCATGGAGATGCACATGGGTAAGGGCATCATCATGGAGATGCACATGGGTAAGGGCATCATCATGGAGATGCACAAGGGCATCATAAAGGTTATGCACATGGGTAATGACATAGTCAAAGATATGCACATAGTTAAAGACTACATCATGGATATGCACATTGGCAAGGGCATCATTAAGGATATGCACATGGGTAAGGGCATCATCAAGAATATGCATGAATGTGGTTAAGAGCATAACCATTGATATACACATGGATAAGGTCATCATGAAGGATATGCACATGGGTAGGTCCATCATTGTGGATATACACATGGGTAAAGAACTCATAATAGATAAGATCATCACCAAGAATATGCACATGGGTAAGAGCATCATCGATCAAGGATATGCATATGGATAAGGCCATCATCAAGGATGCGCACATGCATGGTTGAACACTGCATGCTTTTTGTTTTGTTTTGTACAAAGGAATTTTGCTGATCGCGTTAACAGCAGTTGAGATACGGCATAGTTTCTGCTTTAACACAACCCCTAAAGGGGTCTTACATCTATAAACCATTGCCCTCTCCCACCTCCCCTGGCACAACTGTATCGAACCACTGACAAGTTGGAATAAGCTGCCTTAAGATACAAAATGTGTTGCTCTAGATTGCCTCCGCTGTATTTAGAGCATAACATTATTACCCATGTATCGAAATTTGATTTTTGAACTATCATGCATTGCTGCTAATTTTCCCCAGTCCGACCAAAGCACGGGGCTTACCCCACCGACCCCCAAACATACACAAAGGCTTTTGGCAAGTGTGGAAACCGTGAAATGTTTTGTATTAATCATGCGTTATGCATGCGACAAGGGGGATGAGCGTCGTATAAATTCAGCGGTTAAAAGAGTGAATTGAATAATTGAATAGAATATGATATGATAACTTAAAGATAATATTAGACATAGAATAAGAATATCATATAGTACCATATTATACTATATTATATTATATTGTGCTATATTTGTATTGTACTATATTATAGTATATATTACATCATATAAAAAGACTTATATCTGTACAAGATTGGTGCAAGAATAATGGACCTTTCTTACGATTAACACAAACATAAGTGGTTAAGAAACTGGCCTTGACAGATTCCATTCTGCTATTTCATCCCTACAGGAAGAACGAATCACAGAAATGTTTTAAGTACTCAGCTCACGTTCACTGTGTCCGTATTGACATAAAAGACCAAGCTTAGAATAAGCTTTCCATAAAATCTTTATTCTCCAAATTGGCCCAAATGTCCTAGAAGCGACAAGAATCCTGATAAGGTAGGCAGTCTGGCCTTCCTTTCGGTCCCTGTGAGACGATATAGGACCCAGCTGTGTAGGGATTCCCTACTGCCCCACAACACATATCTGTGGGAATGTTGTGTGAAGGAGGATTTAGCTAATGATATCTCCCCAGATCACCGATTCATATTGAACACCTTCCCACTTGATGGCCACCTGATTTACTGCCGCAAGAATGAGTTGTGTAACAGCACAAGGCCTGCGCGTCCGCTCAAAATTGCTCCATGTGTTAAAGCAGGCCCCGTGTAGACATAAATTCTGTCAGAAGCAGTGGATAGTGCATAGTTGGACATCAATCTCCCTCCTCGTGTAAGTGCAGTATTAGAGCGTCACATTATATACCATTGACCTTCCACCACGTTGGCAAAGATATATGCGCAGAAATGCCAGATCCTAAAACAATTTTCCCCTCTACTCAAGCGAGAGGGACTTGCCAACAGCCATAATGAGTATTTTCAAAGGCGAACAAAATCCGCAAATAGGATTATCGACCTTTACTCCAATCGGTGGACCTGACGCGCCCATGCCTCCACAGGAATAATACATTATCAGGTAACGCCCACCTGGAACATCCAAATATCGTTAGAAAATGCAGCGTTACTAATATCAAAGTTTTAACTAGACATTGATCTATGTGCTGGATTAGGCATAACGTAACTGAAAATCCACGACAATCCGGATCCTACGGTACTTATGGTCCACATTGTACCCAGCGCCCCTAGCACCGCCTTACCCATACCTAACACTTTAATCATCCTTCCTTACCGCAGGTCAGAACGACATTGAAATCAATACAGACGCGTACACGGCTCAGGTTTATATTAAATTACACCTTCATGATCAATATCACATGTAGCTTAGGAGCATCCTCTGAAACCACTAACACCCTAGTGTTTGGGGGCAAAGCTTCTGAGAAATCACATATGTATCACCACGGTGTTCATCAGTTGCAACAATGGTGGAGTGGGACTTGGCTGATAAGAACTTCGGTAATAACTCATGAGTAGCTTCAGACCGTTCAACAAAGGAGACAGGACTCCCTTTACATTTTGATCAGTTTTCCTCGAATATGTATGTGTGAGCGTCGTGACAAGACACGAAAAACAGTCTTGTTGTGCTTAATTGCTCTTCTGCTCTGACAAGTTCGCTGTATCAAACTGGAATTTCTAACTTGTTTGCGCGCATGCGAAATAGTTTGCTCATAGGTCATCTGAGGTAGCATTACTGACTTGCTTGTTTCTTCATTACTATCAGTCACAGCGTCAAAACGCGATGAACAGCAGCCTGAAGAACAATGTATATGCATACCATTGTTGTCTACAAAGCAACAGTGCTATCGTTTTATGAAGAATAAGTTGGCATTGATGGATTATACAGTTTCCTGCGTGCAGTTTAAGGCTCTTAAGACCATCATTTAGAAGGGCAATTACAGCTTGGGAGTTGATAACCACCACTCTGTGGGAGTCCAGTAACAAAGGATATTTGATACACACCTCTGGAAATTATTTGCAACATGAGAAACTGAAGGATTGATTGTTAAAGCTCTGGGTTGCATGTGATAGATACTGCGTTGCCCGAGAATATGTATCGCAGCATTTTTCCCTTTTCCTCGAGAACGTATTCGCGCAATACGTCTCCATAGATCGACCTTGTGTCCGTTATAGAGAGAGATCTAACTTAAGTCACTTGTATCCTACCGATGAAAAGGTCTCCCCGAAGCACACGGCCCGCCGTCCCCGGAGGACCTGACAGCGTGACGTGTGCTTTGTGTATCACGTAAGTTCGGACAAAATCGATGGGAATGTCCTTCGCGTGAACACGAGCACAGCGGAAATTTTATGGACTGGAGAAATGTGGGGCTTACATTACATGTCGTTAATCTGAATGCAGACTACAGACGCCCTCGGAAAATAAAAGACGTGTGGGGATTTTCTTCAGTCATAGTCGATAACTTCTGGCATATTATTCAGAACGGTATGCTGGACCACGAAGCATATGACCTATAATATTTGCCTGTGTTTAGGGACACCATGCCTTGGTGAGCGACTTTTTTTGTTCATCCCATGTGGTAAAGGTCTCACTTTCTTGTTGGTGCAAGCTGTACAATGAGGTACACAATATCTTTCCCATTTGTCACGATTAGAGAAAAAAACATTTTAGTGACCAATATGGATCGAGCTCTGCCTCTTCTAAAAATGGAGCAATTCTAGGAAATCAAAGCTAACATGTTTCAAACAGTTCAAACCCACATCTTGATCATTTAACTCGATAAAGATACTGTAAGTCATTTTTGCCGCTCCAAGTGTTCGTTTATTACACCAGCCGCCACCCGTGTCTCCTGAGAGCACCCGTTACTGCGCACTGCGTGACACGCCTACAGAGAGCTCCTTCTTATAAACTAAGTCAAACTTTCCCCATAGCAGACTCCAAATAGATGACCTCCTTAATGGTCAAAACCCCTTCAGATAGCTATTAGGTGACCACACAGGCAATCATCGCTACGGCCAATTACTTAAGAACAAGATACGTCCAACCGAGCCTTTCATATGACCATAAATTGTCTAGACAAAGTTAACTGGTATCAACTAAAAACTGCTTGAGATAATTGAGTGTCTGAGAACGGCCGCTGATGCAGCAGAAAGCCCCAATCATCCGGAATGTTCAGGAATAAAACGGACCATAAAACCTCGGGGGCCATTATACCCTAAATAATTCACGTGGAGTAGGTACCCTTGAGAAGGACGTGGCCAATGAAAAGGGTATGTTTCCCGGTAGGATTTAAAGATTTATGCGCTAAACGACACCAGCTGTCTTTAATTGGTCAACGTAAAATCTCATTATATATTGTGCACATAAACCAGTGCCGTTTGTGCCAAAACGGGTACGGACGAGGGTTTGTCTAACAAGCAATTATCATAATCTCAACTTTATTTTTGGCTCATTAGGCCCGTAAAAAGACACGGATATGTACGCAAGAAAATGTGTACATTCCGGATGATTGGGGTCTACTGCTGCATCAGCCGATACTATCATAAAAGTTATATACTAAACTTACTGATATAAATCGTTGTTAATAGCAGCCTAACCATATGTCTTAGACAATTTAGCTCCTTCTGTCAAGGAGTTAAGTGTTCGCTTCAATGTTTTACAATGGTGTTTTATAATGCATGTTTCTAGTACCTTCCACTGTGCAGCTGTTGCCGTAGTCAGAAGTTGGACTCACACAAACTATCATAAAAGTCATATACTTAACTTGCTAGTATAAATCGCTCTAAAAGCAGGATAACCATATGTCTTAAACAATTAAGTGTTTCTTACTTACTGTCAAAACGTTAAGTGTCCGCTTCAATGTTTCACAATGGTGCTTTATAATGCATGTTTCTAGTACCTTCCACAGTGCAGCTGTTGCCGTAGCCAGAAGTTTGATTCACACAAACTATCATAAAAGTTATATACTAAACTTGCTAGTATAAATCATTGTTAATAGCAATATAACTATATGTGTCAACACAATTTAGCCCTAACTATCAAGACGTCAAGTGAGCGCTTCAATGTTTCAAATGGTGCTTTATAGTGCTTGTACCTTCCACAGTACAGCCGGTGCCAAAGCCAGAAGTTGGACTCACACAAACAGTGCTAAACTTTCTGACTTCAGACAGTTCAGCCGTCATTTTTTCCACAGATTACATTTTCTTCGCTGTTCCTAGAGTCGAATAGAAGCCATTGCGCAAATATATAGATCCAGACAAAAATTTAGTCCATGTCAGTAGATTTAAAGTGATTATACATCGATGTTTAAAAACACTCCCCAGATTTACACTATAGGAGACATGCTTTATCAGTTGTAACCATTGGACTGAGATGCTGACGTAGGGAGTAAGTGAATAAGTACTTAATGTGGTGATATGTCTTTTCTTTATCCTTCACATCTCATTAGACAGACTGCGTTTCACTTCCACCAACTCAATATGAAAGTGGACAGGATTTGCGGTGGTGTAAACGATGAATGGTAAATGAGAGAGTGATAATGTCCTCTGAAATGCCAATGATTTTTGCAATTACGCTACCATTTCCTAATACTATCAGGTGATTAAGGCCCCCACTCCACTAGACGGCGACCTCGCAGCGACCTGAATTGGATAAGTGTAACCCTTGTAAGGCAAAGCGCCCAATTAATTGTATCAAGTACGTCCCAAATTATTTCATCGATTTATCAGCGTTTAACAGATATTCACTTTCAGACCTTTCTATCAGAAATTCATAACGATAACAAGGGTGCAAATGCAAAAAAATAAACTACAAACGTACAGATTATTGAAACATTCCTATAACGAAGAAGAATATCTAAAGATTGCAAATGTACGTCACAGATCAGCCGTTACAAAACTAAGAACAAGTTGCCATAAATTGCGAATCGAATCAGGAAGACATAACCGCACTCCTCTAGAGCAAAGAATCTGCCAATTTTGTAGTCTAGGTAAAGCAGAAGATGAAGTACATTTTATTGTAGACTGTCCTTTGTATGATAGCGATAGAATGATTCTTTTCAGTTATGTGTTAAGTAAATTCCCCCACTTTAGATATCTGAATAGTAGAGAGAAATTTATATTTCTTGCAGGCTTTGATAGACCAACTCTAACTAATCACACAGCCTCCTGCATTTATACAATTACCAAGAAGCGAGAGGAAGAGTATGCTAGATGTTTATATACAGTAATACTCGTGAGTATGTATATATTTGTTAACATGTGACCTATGCTTAGCCCAGTGGGGCAAACATGTACAATAAAGGTCTTCATTCATTAACAATTGGAATATCATGCAAAATGTAAACGTACTACTGAAAAGACAACAAAACAGACAAAGCGTAAATTACTGTATTGAAAAGATTAGTTTTTTAAGTATGGAATTCGTTGAGCGCTCTGTCAAATTTCAGGTCGCAGCACGGTCGCAGCGAGGTTGCCGTCCTAATGAAATGGAGTTATTTCTGTTTTGATTATCATATTTACGTCAACAATTACCTGGGCAGTTACTTCGAAGATATTTTCCTGGATTCATTTTAATGAAAATGAAATATATAGTTGATGCAAGAAATCCATCCAGCAATAACAAATGCGAAAACGTACATTTTTTGCTTGATCAAAACTGACTCAATATCACGTGATCACCTAACATGTGGTTTCCATAATATAATCGCCTCAAGGGACAATTTAACGGCATATAAATTGACTTCGGCGCCGTTAGAATTGATATTGATATCTGATTACTAGGATATTACAACTTTATTTATATTTCATCATATCCATGCGTAAAGAAACAAACGCTAATGCCTAGTTTGACATTTTAGTCGTTAAAGAACAAATTATAAGACCAGCGTTAATTTGTATATTATAAAAACTATGTTATAGTTGCGTTTACATGCACTATAATTTTCCCTATTGTGCGAGGGTCATGAAGATCAAGGCAGCCCCGATAATCAAATTTGCTCACTCGGTTATTAGCAACAATGTCTTTAAGCCTCACGTTTTACAATTACCTTTGTCGTGTAACAACACACGTAGCGAAAATCAATTCAAACGACAAAAAATCCCCAGCAAAGCATACAGCACTACCGACAGATTTTGTGCTGCATGTAATATCGGAAACTTGCCAAAGGTATTACAACTTTCCATGTTCAATTATGTATAAACAGATCTGATACAGTTACCAGATGTCCAGACAACCTCGGAACATAAAGTACATGAGGTACAGACATCGAATGTCCTTATCGATTATTGAATCGACCTTAACCAAGGTGCTCCATCCACTTTGAACTTCATAAAGCCTCAAAATAACTAGATCGATCTTGAAGAGGTGTGAGACTAAACAATGCCTGTTTGAGAACATATAGTCAATAGAACCCAATAGTTGCAAATATGCCATCTGTTGAAGGGTCATAACTTTCGAAAAGATGCCGTTAGAAAATCAAGACAACTGAAGAGAAAAGAATAGAGCTTGATAGACTTATTGATTATGAGTGAGATAGAAAAACGAGCCAGGGTTATCCACGCCCAGAGGGACACTGACTGATCTGCCGCCCCTCAGAAGACGCACAGTACAGACGCACAATAAATCCTTCAGCATCTCCATCAGATATCCCCATCCTTCAAATACGACTTGATCCAATCTTCCTGCCTCGCCGACATCTACCAGAGACAGTCGGTCCAACCACACAGCCGATGATGAATATCTCTACATTCAGCGCGCCGCCTTGGTTAGCGACCTGAATACATATTGGCCAATCCTGCATCTAACGAAAACGTATCTGCATTATGAAGTCAAGGGAGTGCCTGAGAACAAGGGGACAGAAACGGGGTCAGAAGTGTTATGAGGTAATCCCCGCAGTGCAATGTCGATGGAAAAACATCGACTGGGATTTAATATTTGAATGGCTGGACGCTGACATAACGTTTAGTAGTTTTACTAGTAAACCTATTTTAGTTGTCCGAGACGACATTATATGAAGTGCTACTGTTAGCATGCAAAACGCTTTCATGTATGTTTTACTTATATTAGAGAGGGAGAGGGGGGAAATCAGCAAGTATCTTTTCTGTTGATCGAGAACTAATGCCTACCTTTAGCCCAAGCCAGGGGCCTCCCGAGAAATAAAGGAATGTATTCCTAACATATAGTAGTAGTAGTATATATATAAACAGCAAGATGTACATGTTTTTAGAAAAACATGAAAAACCCAATCTGGTACAATTGCACTCATGACAGTAGGAATGTAAACATCACACACAACCTAAAGGGCAAACCGTGATATTAGTTATTCTAATAGATGGCTCTAAGTATCATTTATGTGGGCTGCAATAAACAAATCAAAGTCTTGCCGCCTGTTGCCGGTTAAAGGTCGGCATAGGGGCGGTTGGAAGCTTGATGAATAAGGTTTTAACGACAAATGCATGGATGTATGGATGTATGTAAATGGATGGAAGAGATAGTTGACCTGATGACAACATGCATCAGCATCAGTACTAGTACACTGTACACGGCACAGCACAGTCCTTCCGCGTTTAAGTGTTTCAATAACGGTATATCACCGATTTACTGCAAATTATGCCGCCATTAAAAGGGAAGTACGTCATTACAGTCTGTTAGAATCCGTTTGCTGGATTAGTCTGACTGAGATTGTTTGAATAGCCTAACACTGTGACTGTATATCATCCTACAGTTCCGCAATATAAAGCGTCCCATCCGAGTATTTTCAAGACATTTATGTTTCATCCAATTACGATCTTGAATTGGCTTGCTCCAGACGTTATGCCTTTTAGTAGTGTGAATGGCACAGCTGCATCGGTAATTCCATCTGTACGCTCTGTTAATTGCTGCAGTGCATTCTTCCTATTCAATTTCATACAAATTGAGTGATCCAAGAATCCGTAACTCTGCAACATTCACTGCAGAGTCGCCATACCAACAGAACTAACGTAGTTAGAACTGCTGTGGTTTCACTGCTGTTTTAACCCATATCCGCCGTGTTGCCCACATGTTGCCTCAGGACTCGAGAGGGAAAATGATGAAAATCCCAAAATAGGTTACATAGAGAGGCGCCTTGCGTAGCTTTAAAATAACACGGGCGTTAATGATAAGAAAAGACAAACACCATGCATGACGGTGTGTCGCTGAGCGCGAATTCATTTTATCGGCCTTTATTAGAAACTGTAACATTACCATTTTTAAGACACCCACTGGTCGTGCACTGATGGCATATTTATTTTCTGTCCTTGAGCTGCACACAAAACAACGCCCCCTTCCTCATTGCATATTCCTTGTTATACATTTTACAAAATAATCTCGATATTAGTCAACTTCTGCCTTCTTAGCTTAATTTATACATCTAGGTTATATACCTAACCTGGTTATTCTAAAAACTCCAAGTATGATTTTTTGTGTCTGATGAGCTCATGAGCCAGAGGAACTCAATAGCTGTAGACCTTAACATGTCCGTATGTGTACTTGAATGTGTACATGTACTTGGTTGCAAGTGATCTAAACTTAAACTTGTGAAAGTCACATACGTTTCTATTACAAAAGTCGATATTGGATGGTTTTCTAGTAGTTGGGCGGGACAAAACCAAATCGACTTCATCGTATCTGTTATCTATGGCTAGCTACTTTACGGCATATCAATTGTGGTTTGGATAGTTCTAGCTGGTTACGAGTTTGAATGGCATACTTAAAGCGTTGCAATTCTATCGATTGATGTAGTGTTTCTAAAAGCTTATCCAGTGATGCTGACAAAGTACACTTTAGATGACCTGTGACTGTGCCCTTCCCGTGGATGTGGTGCACGTTTCCTATCGAACTGCAGCACCGTGACCGCTAGCAAGGTTACCATTAGCTGACAGGGCATCTCAGTCCCAGGGAGGGCTCGTTGGTGCGCTGTACATGTAAAGTTAGACAGCCCGACGCTAATGTGTTGTAAAGGATGGATTGTAGTAAAGCATTTCCTGGCACCTTAACAGCGGGGGAAGATGTGTCAGTGGATAACCTCTTGTTTCTTTATGCAGTATATGGCTGTTTTGAGCGACGAGTTTATTCGGAATAGCTTCATTTGCTGTACATCAATTCATCCGTGAAATGGTATGTGTCAATCAAGCACTGAGATGGATATATACGTTTCTGTTGCAGCCATCAGAAACTAAAGATATTCTAAAGACAGTAGCAGCATGTGATAAAAGGAAGGCAAATTTGTACTAAGTATTGTCCTGTTTTAGCTGCAGCAGATGCTTTGTACATTTTATTTAAGCTAATCATGTAAGAATCTAAATCATTCTGATACAATCAAGACATCGATAGCACAGAAATACAAGTTGGCAAAACAAGGAATGTTGCCGGTAAAGGTACAAGTAATGTAATTTAGGAAATTGGCATTGTTCCATTGCATTTGATTAATGATACACAGACGTTACTTGAAATGTTTACACGATTATCTCACAAACTACCCGCGGCAATCCCATGGCATATCAATGCGTTTTAAGTCTGTGATAGTTCTGTTGAGATGTGAATAACTCCGAGCACTCTGTCTATGTGCAGCTACAATTGGCGTTTTAAGTCTGATTTGATAGTTCTGTTATGATGCGAATAACTCAGAGCACTCTGTCTCTGTGCAGCTACAATTGGCGTTTTAAGTCTGATTTGATAGTTCTGTTGAGATGAGAATAACTCCGAGAACTCTGTCTATGCGCAGCTACAATTGGCCTTTTATGTCTCATGTGATAGTTCTGTTGAGATGAGAATATCTCCGAGCACTCTGTCTCTGCCCAGCTACAATTGGCGGGAAGTAGTGTTTTGCCTGGAAGAAAAATCGATAAACCGAGGAACTCCATCCAGCTGCTTGCCAACGATGCCTCCATTCACCTTTAGGGATTATGGAAATTACTGCGTAAATAGATAGATTTAATGGCAGCCATCTCCTCTGGTAATCCCGTTAAGATTTCTTTAATGGGGCGATAATACCGAATTCAGCCGGAGGTTTTCCTTTCTTTATATAACATCAGCAATAGTAGATGCCTGCAATTGTTCAGGTAATGGCAGCTGCGCTCTTGTGCGGGTGATCTTACCACATCTGTTGTGCTGCACGTATGCTCACCAGCGTATCTTGGTCGACAACTGTTCGTGGATGGCTCCAGTGTTTCTGTACCGTAGCCAACAGGTATTACACAGGCAGCCTTATCAGGTCTAACCCTGATTGGTCTCATCCCGGTCTTGTCACAGAAATTGAAGTAAAATTACGACAGCATGCCCTCCCTCTCTCCGACATGCTGCAACTTGGATGGAACTAATTTGTTTTCAGCACGGCGTGCTGGTTCTATCAGACCTGGTACCCGATCAATGTCAAATGACCCAGTTTCAGCGAGTTCACCGTTATAAGTTTGACCACATTGACTTGGTACTAATTTGTCAAATTTTACGACAGAATATTCGAATCGGTCCCAGTCTATGATATCTTAATGTTTTATCAAGACGATTTGTAAATTGGAAGCAAAGCAGAAAGATAGATGGGGATGAGGATGTATAGTTCAAAGACGTGGGGTAGGTTCAATGTACAGAAGAACGATTCCTAGCTCTTTTGGACCAGTACAATGAACAATGACTCACAACTTGCAAACACCGGTTCTCAATGCTGCAACCTATCCCAGCCTTGTGCAAGCTCAGTAACGGTAACGGTTGGTATTCAAATTCTTGTCGTCTGGTCAGAAAGAAGGAAGAAGGGCTGCATATCGCCTGAATACTCCAGTATCTCAGAAGGCAATGGTATTATCAAATACATTGTGCAATGTTGAAACAACTAAAATGCCCTGGTAAATTTTAAACCCCGACCCTATATACACAATGTGCGGTGTCGAAGAAATAGTTAAGCATTTTGTTTTATCACACATTAAAGCATTTATTGTTTTCCTTGCTAGCCTCATTTTTCCCGTTATGGTGCAGCAAACAATTGAGCTGGTTGCGATGGATTAATCCCCATGCACTGCGCTGCAAAGGGCATTGCGCATCCGGGTCTCCAGCGTACCCTGTCACCTGAGCACCTTGGCCATCAAACAGATTCAAGAGGATTGTCAAGGCGCCGAGCAATATCAAGAAGACTTCGTTTCATTCTCCAGTTATCTATAGATCAATTGTCGTAGATTTCATAACGCTGTTAGCAGTGACAGCATCGACTTATTGTGATTTTCAGCGGCACTCGAATATGGATCTCACTGTATTGCATAGGCATGATTTATCATTGAAATGCATGTAGTAGTGTTGGCTATTATCGGAGTTCAATAAAACCGATGTGGTAAATGTAATTTCGTATGGCATGTAATGCCATCAACTTCATTCTAGTTGCTGGAGCAAATAGAGATCTGAGCTGGTGCGAGCAAATTGCCAAGTTATCATCGTGGTCTCCGGATTATATCTAGATTACGCACAAGATTTGTAATTTCTGAGCCCGGTTGGGATGATTTGAAAAATATTGGTCTGCGAAATGAAGTCGTTTGGATGAAATGTCAATCTTAAGAATGTTGTTATCTCGCTGTGACGAGTCATAAATGGTTGCTATCACTGCTCTTTTATGGTTGCTGCAAACTGATATGATATCAACCCTTGCTATCGCTGCTGAGGGTCGCCGACTGCGCAGTGCTATGATTGGTTTTAAGGATCTGGAAGTGAAGGTTGAGTTTTACGATGCAGGATTGACAAATTTTGAAAGCTGATATCTCAAGGTAGAAGCAGTAAAAAGTGATAAATCAACAGAACGCAAGCACCGTTGTAAATAAACACCGAGGAAATGCTGCAACTACAGCTCATTGCCTCGCTATGCTATGCTATATGCCTATTTCATGGGGATGGTTCAGTAAGTTCTAATTAGAAACAGAGGAAACGCACATTTACCTGTCATAAGGGCTGTATGTCATCAGGTGTTGCGATCATCTGTAACACTAAACACCGGAAAATGTATGTGCAATTACGTCTCACGACTGCGGAAAAGTCATAAAACTAATGGATTGCTCTTGAGATATATTGGAAATTATTACATATTCTCTTACCGAGAAATGTAAGCAGTGAATTGTTGTGTGCTTAGTAGCTGAACGCGCTCTGTGATATGTGTATCATAATCATGAGATAAATAGATCATCTATATGCAATCACTTATGAAACGGATACTCCTCATATTTGTGGGGGGGGCGACTCAAATTGATCGAAATCTACTTGCACGGCTGGCAGAAGGAAATATCAGTAAAAGCAATATCTAGCGGTCTTTGGAACTAGAAAATTATCAAAACCACGCTCCTGGTTGAAAACTGAGAGATGTTGTATTTCTATACCAATCTCCCAACAAGTGAAATGTGTGCTGGGAGGATGAATATCTATATTTCATTTTCACCTCGCCCTGATAGTATGACCATGCAGTTTTGTCATACAATGCATTGATTCCATGCCCTTTTCCCTATTTCATAACCTTGCCCTATCGAATGTATACGCCACCTTAGTTTGCTATGTATTGTATACTCGATCCGTATAACGAACGATCCATTTCAATCGAAATTTTCGCACACTTCATGAGTACAGACATAAGGGCTACTACAGGTCACGGAATTGAATTGAATGACGAAGTCGGAATTTTAAGCTTAAATTATAAAAGCTACAAAAACAGCTAGGTGCAATAAATCGTTTTGTCTGGCAAATATACAATTACGCATAAATCTTCATATTACCTATGTGGTTTTTCAACAAAAATAATTACGTTCTGGTCCCGAATCCTCTCTCCCGATATTGCATGTATTGAGAGAAGCTAATGAGACGTATTGATGTCTTAAATGTCAGACGGAGCTCGTTTTAGTTTGAAATCTATTACGTCATGCATCGTAACGTGTGCACAATGACGCGGCACAAACACGGCTGTCGTCCCAACATTACATTCCTCTGTTCCGCGATCCGGGGACTGTGTCTGAACCGGTCTAGCAGATCTGCAACTTGCAATAGTGTTAATAAACCTTTTTTTGTATATATTGCAAAATGCCATAAAAAAATGTTGGTCTAGTTGATGTGGTCTTTACCAAAGTCCCAGGTGTATTACCGTGGCCTTTCTGGCACAGGCATTCTGTAAAAGGTACGTACTGGAAGATATATTGATCAATTCTATGTAGGGAACCAAATTTTATTTCCTAATAGGGGACAACTACAAAGAACCTACAAGAAACTCCTATTCCTGGTTTGGTTGAGAAATAGAACAAGATTGATGATACTATACACCAGCGGCTGAATCTGGGCACTAGCGGCCACGGAGCTGTGCAGGTTTTGATAACAGGTTATCAAGGGCTCGATCTCCTACAAGGTACAGGCCACGGAAGTGTAGATTTCCGAGCCCGCCGAGGACGAGTAAATATCGCACTCATAAACACACCTACTACCTTTCCTCCCGGAGACACCGTACCGGAGATCGTAAAAGTCAAGTCCTACCGGGCACTGATCGATCATACAGGCGTTATCATAGATGAGGCTGGGATAGGGGCACCGGCTACCTGGTACCTCATTCCAGTCGTGATGTTTATCATGATTAACACTAGCGAAGAGATTGAGCAAGCAAATTACTGATCTTAACTCTTATCAGCAAATGCATGGATAGATAAGGGGGCAAGCTCATCGTTGGCGTTTTTTTCGCAGTGATGATGTTGCTGTTGGTTTGTAACCATCAACAGCTTCCATAACTGCTGCAGCTTGTCTTAATGATTTGGTTTCTTTATTTCGACTCAAACATCTTCATGCTATTAAGAAGGATGAAAATAAACTGTTCATCCACATGTAATAGCACTTCATATCACATCAAAGAAAATGGAGTGATTTACGCATTGCTTTACCATATATGATGATGTTGCCCGATACTTATTGCAGGTAGATAGTGACTGGATCCTTGCGGCCGAAATGGTCCTTCTGATCCTATGCCCGAGGCAGAGGACGATGAAATATTTTTTGGCCAAGAATAGATCGTGTTTTCAAATAGAGTTTTCTTGAAAGCGTCGTGTCTACTGCTACCTGGTCTTACTCGTGCCTATTGGCCGTACAGAACCATTGGCATTTTTATCCAATGAACCGTTTGCTGTTGCCTGAAGTCATTCAGCGGATCCGTTTGCGGTGTTGGCCTTTGAAAACATTAGTTTCAAGTTCTAACAGCCTAAACGGTTAGAGCACGCACTTTGGGAAGGACCTCTTGAGTACCTCGGGTTAATGGGACAAGTTGTACTGCTGCACCCATCGCTACGTGAATGTTTGGTATTCCCCAGGGATAAATTTACGTTTTGACGAATAACTATTACACCGTGGTGCCATGACATGACCCTATAGGTCACAGCGCTCTTCTCATATACGTCAATCCTGGACCATCTCGACGGAGGTGATACTACACTTAAGCCAAAATATCGATTCCAAAGAACTCGCTTATGTGGACGTATGACTTGGAAAATCTTCGAAAGCTCCCTTGAATGCACATTACCGTGTTCTGTGAATCAAGGGCAGAGTATTTCTGTACGCGGTACAGACGGAGAGTCTAGAGGAGTGATTACAGTAAATTAGAATGTCCTCGATGGTGCCGCGTCTGGTACAGAAGGACCTTGTGTAAACTCGCTGAGAAGACATCGGGGAAATCACAGGTAGAATAACATTTATTCTAAATGACAAGTCCATGTCAAAATGTTTTCTGTTCAGTCATTGCTTTCCCATAGAAGCGTCCGTGTTGGGAATTGAATCTAAGATGTATCTTTAAAGAAACTAGAACAGTCCAAAAATGTTCATTTACGATTTGTCCTCTTAATCTTCTTGTAGATTGATTCATGTTTAAAGTACGAAGGAATAAGGTTGATTTTGAATATGATGAAACAGGGTAAATAATAACTGACATTTAAAAGGTAATGAAGAATGTTCTTCTGTCAGCCCATCTGTTCCAAACCCATTGCCCTAAATACATCAGCGTGCCTAAATTATGAAATATAGTTGCAACATGCCAATTTCACTTGTGTGGTGGAGTATTGACAAGCCTTAGATGCCCATTTCCAACGGTCTGCCAATTACGGTAAACTCAGGGTCCGGTAGAATATTTGTTGCATATTCCTAAACTTGGTCTGTGAGATAATAATGAGCTTATAAGGCCCCTCCCGTGAAATCCTTTGAAATAGATTAATATAGTAATTACAATGCAAAGGCCTCGGGCTCACATACCCACACATCATGGCACCCTTTTATCGGGTGTTTGGAAAGTAAAATAACATCAGACATGTGAACCTGTAACTTCTCTCATACATGGGGAGGGGAATACATCAGTATGTTCTCCGCATTGTGTATGGAAGCAATAATTAATCTCACTGGCCAGGGGTTGAAGAGGTTGGGAAGCGTGGCTAACACGTGCATAATTTGTTCGGTCGGTGACGACAGGAGACTTTCAGCTAATGACAGATTCTAATGATCTGCCTTATTGAACAGCCTGCAGATTGAATACATAATCTTCTGGAGGAGATGGAAATCCAATGGCAGGTCAGTTGCATTAGAGACTGTGCATATACAGGCTACAGCTGCAGGAGAAGCTATGTGTCACTGTTATTCGTTCTACCATAATCTTCAGGTTGGTTTATTGGCGCGCTGACGCTATGCAAAGCCTTTCATTGGCACGTAGTTAATTATAACAAATATGCGCATACATCCTCGTCAATCAATATCTCAGGTTTTCAATCCTATGGAACTCTCGCTTCTTGGGAACGCGCGTGCACGTTGCCTGCTCCTACACTGGCTAAGACTCAGTAGATACCTGAGATTTGTGAAGCGGTACCTGGAGGTTTGTGCATGGTGGTGTTGGCTCCTGGGAAGGCAGCCCGGTCAGTCCGGCCCCTGATCTTCCTCATCAGTCCCTCTGCCCGATCCCCAGCCGTCTTCTGCCTCGTGTGACTCACGTTTCCGAAGACGGGTGGTAGATCTACACCTGTACCAGGAGCACACAACAGCATTAGACAGTATGTTTAAGTATCATATCAAAGCTCCAGTAACACGATATTTGTAGGTAACAGTTGGCGATATGAGGTGCAATACAGCATTAGACAAGAGGGAGTATGTTTAAGTATCAAAGATCCAGTAACACTATATTTGCAGGTAACACTTTGCGATATGAGAAACAAGAGATGCATAGCCATAGATAAAAGACACACCTAAAGAGAGTACATTTGTGTTGGAGCTGAAGAAATATGACCATCAACGACGCATTCGTGTCAAAGATGGTCTGATTATGAAGAACTAGTGTACTGTATTCAAATGTTTCATTGAGTATGCATGCTTACTCCACATATCCTTCAGACTGGAATCCTTAACGTTACCCAATGCATCAATTCTGAACATGTTGAAAAACAGGAAATTGCTGCTGGTACGCTTTAGCGAATCGTAGAGCAATGAAGTAATCTACTAGTCTTACAGTCTGATTACGCACCCAAGTCAGCTTTCTGCTACAATCTCCCTCAACATCCGCGATAACAACGTCGGAAGAGGCATAATTGTTTTATCATGAGATAAAAATGATCCCACATAAATGCTTCGATATAAAATAACGACTCACGTGCCTCGATTTTGTAAGGCATCGAAGCTTGAAATTGGTTGAGACATGTGTCTTGATAAGATCAACACATGCAAGATTGCGAAGATAAGCTGATTCCCCCGGCAAAGTGATGTGAAGAATGCTAATGTACAGTCGACAGGAAAATAGCCATGAGGTCATTTCTCCACAAGAATATCAATCATTCCTTCAGCAGTCAATCTAAAACTTCACAGCTTTGAAGACTGGCCTAGCCCCAAGGAAACCAGAACACCAGATAGTTCTCTGTAAACAGCCTCGCTCTCAAAGCTAGTAGACCACAACATCGTCCTCCCCACAACGGCCTCTCTAGATTGCAAGAACACCAAATTTTCTCCAGGTAGGCAAAATCCTATGACACAAACGCACTAGCTCGTCCTACCTACACGTCCCCGTTCTCGAGGTTGAAAGAACACTAAGCTCTCGTCTTCAGTTTGGTTAAGTTTCAGGCCACCAGAACACCTTATCGTCCTCTCCAGATGTGGTCTTAAGACAAAAAAAGCATCGGATTGTCCTCTGTACAAAAGCTCGGTCCCAAGCAGGTCATTCTTTTCATGCAGGCTAGTCTCAAGGTTGATAAAACACCAGGACCTCCTCTCCAGGCAGGTAAAGTCCCCAGGCCCATTATCATCAGGCCCAGCTCATGCAGTCATGGAACATCAGACCGTCAAAGCAACAGAAGATGCTGAGAATAAGCATGGTTTTCCATCACTAGAGCATCAAACAATACCTTCAATGTCACTTTCAGCAATGTCAATTTGTCAGAAGAGTTAGTTCTTACGTATTGCCAGTATTTTACCATGGTCAATACTGACCGACGGAGGCCATATGTATTGCCAGAAACGATGAGTTACAAGCTTGACTAGAATTCTTTCTACTTTCAAACAGGGTGACAAGCGTAACAACTGGTGACAAGATGGTAGAAGGAAGGTTCATAGCTTGAGGAACGGGTGCTTTCAATCTCCTTTGCGGAAATTTTCAATAAGCTGTAGTTCAAAACGCCATGTCTGTTTTTTTTATGAATATGGGTTTACATAGAAGGGAAATGTGATGATATTCTGCAGGTCATATGACGAATGCAGTAGTATGATATACAGATATCCACTAACAGACTTGCCTCACACAATGGAGTGTAATTTGAAGACAACTCATAGGCGGAAAACATGATGCAAACCTGTCCTTTAATGTCGACAACTTAGAATGGTTGTTTAAGCAATTAGGGTGTGCCAGTGATCTATTGTGATGGGTACGGCGCCTACGGAGACGCTGCGGGGAACACTGGATGTATACAGAAGCAGCAATTTGCCTACAGATCAGTTTTTTACATTCCCATAGGTGCTTCTTCATGACGTGGTGATCCATTATTTTTCAACAGCACCATTTCAAATGCCAGACTGTTGTTTTTTGTTTTGGGGAGAAAAGTATTAAGTCGTTGGTAACGGTGCCGATTAGTCGAACTACGGAGGCTGTAGCACCCACTACGTCTGCGCAGAACTACGCGAAAACGAGAGAAAAACAGGAAAGTCAAATGAGCTTCAAGCATGTTTACATTTGACATTGTAGAGCTGCAACTTTCAGGGGATTAAAACATATGAAGAGAAGCAATCACGTCAGTCCCAACATTTTGTATCCGCTGCCTGTGTTGGTTTTCCAAAACGATCGGAGAAGTGAGAGTCATTCTGTTGAATACTAGAAGGTTCTTTCATGACTACTGCTCAATGACTGAGAACGAAAGGACGGGAATGGCGTTTGTTTTGTGAGGGTGCATCACACTGCCATTGCATGATAAGGCCCAAAGGCTACGTCTTCCTACCAATGGGTCTGAATATGTCCACGAAAACGGAGTAGAAGTCCATTTCCACAAATCACATCCCATTTGGAATAGGGTGGTACAATTGCCCATCATATTCTCAAAATCATTAGGTCCGAAGTTGATGTCATTGGTCTCTGGTGCAAATTTCGTAAATCCCAACAAATCAGGATTCGGCTCTTTAAGTTTATTTTCAAAACGTCCATTTCAACAAATCACCTGCAATTTGTGATGGGGGCATCACAATGGCTTATTTCATTCCAAAAGTCGTTAGGTCTAAGGTCAGGCTCCTCAATCTCTATTTCAAAATTTTCTGATATCCCAGAAGATTAGAATATGGCCCTCCAACTTGCAAAATGTCCATTTGAACAAATCAACGATCCTTCAAAATGAGGCAGCAAAATTGCTTATGCCAGTTCTAAAGTCACGAGGTCCAAGGTCAATGTGCTTATCCTCCAGTTCGAATTTTCAGAATTCCTAACGGATTAGGAACGGCTCGTCAAGTCTGAAAATGTTTGCACGCATCACGAGCTAACTACCGCCGGACAGACCAGGCTTACCAACCCTATCCACAGGACAATGGGGAGAATATCGATGTGAATAAGATGTGCGCGTTCCACGCGAAATAAATGTGAACTCAATGGCACTCATGACGTCAGGTTAGATAAGGGACGTCAGACGATAATCGCATTATGGCTTAATGCCACACATGTCTATACAGGTCACGGAACATGATGTGTACACCGGCGCATTTCTGTCCTGAAATGTATTCGTCAAAGATATCGAGTTACCACTGGGACATGCCTGCAAATACAAAACCATTGCTGCGTTATATCTCATACAACACACAAGGCATCATAATCCATGTTGTAGGGTTGACACCTTGCCAACGCAATAAGAAATTTCTTCGAGTGCTCACGCCGGTGAATATTCAAATAGCAGATTGTGGAGTCACGTTAATAAATGCGTCACGTTACTAAATCCACATTAATATACTCATAGGCTGGGTTTACACACGCATTTCCAAGTAGCGTGCTCCGAGTGTAGTTGGAAACGCCTGTGTAAACTGGGCCATTGGTTCCCTTGCAAGTCATCACTAACTGCCATCGAGTCGGACGGTGCAGTAACAAGTGCATCCACTACCTGGTGATGGGGACAACTAAGCGTGATGTATGTGTTGGCGTGGTCCTATATCTATTGTATTTCGTAGCTTTATCTTCTTCTACGTTCCAGGAAATATATAATGTTATCCATTGCCCTCTGGCAAGCTATGACGTTATATATGACTGGATCAGAAGTAAAAGTTCCATTTCCATTGGTATCCAAAGGACCGCATCACTGCTTTTGGCGAAGTTCTCGGCTCAAAACATGATATGTCCTCAACTTCCTTGTACCAAAACTTAATTTCCTCGTGCGGATTTCCAGACGATAGAGGGCACCGTGGTGTAAAGTGAATCATGATCACCTAGTGGTATCTTGGGCTGGTTTCTTGGATGAGAGGGAACACAGAGTGATGTATTTATTGCCCTCGGGTACCGAGGGGCATTTGGACCAATGAGGAGAAAGCCATGGCTTAGAGGGTGAAAGCCATTGGCTACTCGATAATCATGTCTGGGATAGTGCAAGGGATGTAAATTTTGAATGTAACGTCGGGATTTTTCCGATAATGGTTGACTGAAATCAATCTAGCAGAACAATAAACCATCCTTTTTTTCTATAATTCTGTCAGCATCATGTACTATCTTTGCACTAATCATATATATGGTAGATTTTGTCTCTAGTCGTGCTGACACCATAATATTTCAACTTGAAACTACCGTCCGCCGCACGCACAATAACGGTGCTGTCGGACAGGGGGGCACATTAATTCGGGAGAGAAGATTCGTCTTCAATATCTTACCGCTAATCACATTTTATACAGCAGCTATTCGTTCCATCCTTGGCTTGAGGAGAGTGCTATGGATATAGACGTGTCCAAGTAAAAAAAAATACACGAAAAAACGGCCGTACCGTACACATCAGGCCAGTTCGGGAACAACCCGTGTGTTGAGTCGGTAGAACTTCACTCAAAGTCGGCCCATCGTCATCATCGGGCAACGTGTAACGTTACATTATTCATGGAAAGTTAGCTGGATGCCGTAGCAATGGTAATACTACTATGTCCATGTGTTCCTTGTTGTGTTAGGAGCAAACTTTGAGGAAAATATCTTCCTCAGTCCACTATCACACGCAGCATTTAGACAAAAAAGTGTTCCTCACAAACCTTTGTCGTCTGCTTGACAACAGGATTCTGGTTAACAATATGGCGGCGGGAAAATACACGTGCCGTAGGTTGTAGCAACAGAGAGGAGTTTTGATGATTGATCACACTTAGAATCCAGTTGCAGGTTAGCAAAAGAGATTGTAATAAGTTGTCTTATAAATAATTGTGTTTAGCAGGCAGGAGATGTGACATTTTTCTTATAAACCAGCGAACAACCGTGCTGGGTGATTCTCCCACGAAGCCCCCAGACTCTGTCAATAAGGGACGGAGAGTTTTTGACGTAGCCAACTTCTAATGCATGGTTATCGAAGCTTTTCAGCCAGTGTTCTGAATACGTTAGTCTATCTGCTTTGCATTGCTGGCGTTATAACTGATTTTGCATGTAGCACATATCCCTAAATACGCCGTTTTCGAAAAATCCCGAATTTAAGTACCCCGCGAATTTATGTTACCCAACGTTACACTTTTCACTGCAATGTGAGATGGCTTATGAGTAAGCGCAGCACACGCTTTCTGCGCTACCGGACGGATGCATACTGCAAGGACACACTATGCTCGTTGCAGTGTAGGGTGTAGGGAAAATGCATAGTGGGCTTTCGAGCCACTTATGGGATTTGGGTTCAATCAATCCGGAAACTTACATCTATATGGGCGATTTTATCTATTTTCAAGAATAGTAAAAAAAAAGGAAATCTACACGGAACGTAATTACCATCAACTGTGTCCAAGTCATAATGGAATATATGCATAATATTAACGATGAAATCGAATGATGGAATAATGAATGATACACTTTTTTGCGGTTGAGTAGCAAAGGCAATATTCGTTACTTACGATGTCTGATAAATCATAGTTCAAGGCTAGTATGTACAGCGGAAGATGCCAATCATACAGTACGGTGCAGGTAAGTGCTGTTTACGACCGGCAGCTTATGGGGATGGCTTCATAACATGTGAAGACTACACTCCCCAAATTCGGAAACAACAAAAATCTAAACCATGTGAACCATTTATCACCCATATCTTCCTTACCCCAAGGTATTAATACATAATCTGCATTCATCATATTGCCGAATTAACTTTGTATACATTTACTAATCAAGAGACTGCGAATAGTACGAAGGTTAAAGGATTGCATTACTCCAGAACCTATTCATTATTAAGAAGAGAGTGTCAAAATCTTTGTGACAGGACCTTCAGAAACAAGTAACATTTCAATTTCAACTGACAATGTAGGAAAACAGTACGATAAAACCTATGATTCTTGCGATCTTTAGATCATAGGTTTTATTCCTACATACCACCCATCAGTAACTGTTGATAATACTCATCCTTCTTACAAACCATAACCGAACAAACGACCACGAGATCGCATATATAGAGGTTCATTCATCACGTTGTAAATTATTCACATTGTTTCTGCCTTAGTTTGTTTTGCTTTGTTGTTGTTTTTTCAATTTGAGACGACCCCGAATTTTAATGGCTATGTTTTCCATCAATCATGCGCTTCTCCATAAGGACGGCTTGTGTTGGTTTTGCGGCTCGATGCGCGGTGTGATTAATTTCGCCCCCGTCTTTGTGAAGAGGACGAAGTAAAAGCCCCCCTTCTCCAATCTGATGGGAAGCAAAGCTTTCAGAAATGTCCATCAGAACCGTTTGTACCGAAAGTACCAGGTGTTGAATGACGATCGAGACAATTTCATGTTTCGCTCCAGTATTTCGAACTTCATGCATTCCACAAAGCTTCCTCCTCCTACAGTTCGATCAGCCGATGGAGCTGGCTTCGTGCATATTTGATGAATTAATCAAGACGGACACTCCGTGTCCGAGTTTCAACTGATCTTTCAGGCGGTCCCTCTGCCCCCGGGCCATGTATTATGTAGCGGCTTCGATGAAATCATATGAACTGCTATGATTGCGCCACAACCATGCGCCTCGAAGTTTCATCAGCCATTTTGACGTAGGTCGATATTTCAAACGAAATCTCCTGTTGCCACTCTCGACAGAAAAATAAAAGAGCCCTGCAACTGTCAGATATCATCGCAAAACTCGCCCACAATTCTACAGGTATCTATCCTAGGCTTCCACTAAAAGACCCTTAAACCCTAAACCATCCATCCAATGTCAACACCCACACAGCCCTGCAGGCATCTGCCCGGTACCGCAATGATCCTCCTCATGGCCTCATGGCCTCCCGGCAGTTACGGCCGTCACTCCATACCCATACGCTTCCCCATCCCCATCCCCATCCCCATCCAATCCATTACCATACAACTCTGAATCCTGCTGGAGCTACGGTAGGATAATTGTAATCGTTCTTTCTTCTTGTGATCTTTGGCCTGGTTCCTTTCATAAAGCGGATACTGCTTCCCAACATTGATGTATTGCGACAGCATGTCTTAATTATGGCAACTGCCCCAGACTGCATCTGATGCATGACATGATGTATTGCGACAGCGCAGATATAATTGTTGTAGCGCCCTTACAAAATTGAAGACGTTCATTTGGTGCGCACAAATCGACGGTCCTGAATTATCAGAAACCGCTGTGCAACGATGACAGCAAAACTTTTATCGCTTACCATGCACACTTTCAACAAACTACTTCTCCACTACAAAAACTGTCTTGGTATTATTTTGAATCTCGAAACTATCCATGGTTATTGCACGTCTTAATTTTTGATATACCTTCTCTAACTTTTGCGCAGATATTCAATCCTGTGATATAAGGCAACCCAATAATTTACGAGCAATTTTGGCCAAATCTAGGACACCTTTCCTTCAACTGTAGAGGCCCCATTTTTAAGGAGTTCAATCAGTCGACTAGTCACGGCGACATCGCCGATCTGTATGTCTCCTAGTTCTTCTTTTTTCATTCTGATAATTTCCACACATTGAGATACATGTTCATCATTACTAAATTTCATATTTTCAAGTTCAAAACACGTATTGTTGCAAGTATTGGTAGGCAACAAGAAACATGGCAATCCATTCCAATAATATCAATAGGGTCTGAAATAGAGGTAAACCATACATTTAGGCTTTTGTTCGATATCTCTGCTGATATTAATGGTTTCTTTTCAAGATTTCGAAAGACAACACCACGCATAAGGGACACAGGTACAATCTAATAGAGCACCTGCTCCTAATGGAATTCTTATTGTCCATTTCAGAGCGCAAACGCCCATGTAATGATGGATAACAGTTTTAAGTTATTAATCTAATTCCAAAAACATGAGCAATTTAATGAGGAGGGTCAATTGCATTTCTCAATGTGGATAATGGTACCGCAAGGGCTGCCCGTCTTAGAATGAGTCAGGTCAGACAGGTCGTTCCTGAATTACTTCAGCAAAGCCAGATTGGGCAGGCTGAATACGTCACGTTGATGCAGCCGTCTGGCTTCTATTGTGATTGTCATGGACATTAACACTATTCTTTTTAAATCCTAAAAGGGTTATTGATTTTGAGAAGGCCTTTGATGACTGAAGCTGGCTTTCAGTCTCTAAAACTCTTTAATGTTGAGAACACTTCTGTGAACTTTTTCTCTGAGCTGACATGTTGACAGTATAGGATACGGGTTGCCACAAAACACCTTGTCTCGGAATCTGCATGCCGCACACGACCGTCTACAGTAACATTACCTCTGTCACATTTCTCGGCAACAGGGGCGCTTTGAGGCCTAGGGCACCCAAGGCCCTGTGCAAAGAGCGCTTGACTCACATAAAGCAAACGGTTTCCTGTGCATTTTTACAGCGATGGTTATGTCACCAGCAGATTCATGTCACCAGGCTGGGCTTATGAATGCGATCCATACAATCTCATCTGCAGCCCCAGCGGATTGCCTGCGACAAGGTGCATAACCTTTCCCCTGATATAGACTTCCAATTTCTGGATGCTGCCAGGAATACCCATTGCACGTCACCCTCGCTACCAATTTGCTCACGATATCTAACTATTTGGATCCATTCTTTCAGAAACGTTTTACCAACAAAACATCTTTGCCATTAAGGCTGAGTGGTTCTCAAGCTGTCCAATAACTACGAATACTCAAATCTTGATACAAATGTTCTATAATTAATAGCGATCTTGTTTTTTGCGTAATCCAAATCTTTCTAGATTCTGGGGAAAAAAACTTTTACGCGCTATTCTCTTGAAGTAGATTAAGAAAAAAGCACATTCATCCAGGACTGAAAGCGTACGCATACGTTTCTATACAACGACAGGAAATAGTTGTAGCAATCCAATTGCTACTTGTGGGTAACGTTATGTACCTCCTAAAACCTCCTTCAAAATTCAAACTTTGCCTTTAGGTTTGTACACTCATATTAAAGAGACCAGTGGGTTTCTGACATTTTTGCGTAGTTATTCATCAAAGCTAAAACAAGTCTCATCAGGCTTTGAACCTTGCAGCTAGAGCTGATTACAAGTCGCCCTATCTGCCCAACCCTTTGGTATGGAAAGGAGCAGGCGGATCGGAGTACAGGCTTTACCAGGCAGCCTGCAACATTCATCTTCCTTGACCTTCCTGACATCGGGCCTTTTCTTCTGTTTATGTATTCACCCACTTAAGGCTTACCAGTTAAGCCCGTTCGTCGCACGGGAAACTGGTGGCAGCTGTTAGCCTGACACACGAGCTGATAATGGATCTCACCTTTCTTAAGCCCATCTTTGATTGTACATTTAAGATAATCACTGTCGCCGCAACAGCGAGATCAGATAAACGCAGCATCCTTACTCACTATTTGTAACAATATTTCTGGACTATATTGTAGCACAATTCAATACGATAAAGCACAATTCAATACGTAGATGTAACTGTAGATGATGACAGATCTACACTGATACTATGCCTGAAGATTGTTAGGGTGATCCGTCTCGGTACGTTCTCTATCTGCCCAATTTAACTAGCCGGGAGAACTGTTCAGCCGGCAGAAAGCTTTTGCAGCCGTTGCGGCGCGCGGTCAGCCCCATGAGAGACCCTATCCGTGCTGGCTCCATCCACGGCTCCTTAAAGACGCACTGTGACGGAAACACGTTGCAAACATCCTCTACACCGAGGTGTACGTATATCGAGCGTTCCGTGGCGGCTTTAGAGGCAAGGAAATTAAGGAATTAGGAGATAACTACGCAGAGAGATAAGCGCTTAGGAAACGGCTGAGTAAGGGCGCCTAATCGTTTGCTCAGAAGGAATGGCCAGGTAAATTAAATACGCTATCTCGAGAAAACTCGGTTGCATCTGCTTTCAGCAGATTTTGGATATTCCCAACTGGCCTTGAATAAAGGTACGGTGTTTGCTAAGATAAGTACTCTGCTTCATTTCACGGAAATTAAAATGACTAAGCCGACATCTCGGTTCGAAGCGTCAAAGGACTTGACCAAATATATCAAGTCTGATCTGGTTTGCCCTGTAATAGTCTTCGCCAGGAAGCCAAATACTGACATGATTGCAGAGAGCCGTAATGTAGCGAGGAATGCTGCGTAATACATTCCTCCTCTCCAGATTTGCAGGTACCGTCGATGCTTTTACGGCAGCACTAAATTTTCCGCACGGGCGTAAAACGGGTCCGCTGCTGCTCCACTATCATCTTACACTAATGAAACCCAAGACGGCTCCCCGGGGAAGCTTGCTAACTTGTTAATTCCGATGGGGTACGACAATTAAACACTAGTGCCATTTGTTGCTGCCCCGCTGATGGCTATTATTATTATTCAATCTTGAACATTTCCAAGAAAGCTCTCATAGTCCAGGAATGAGTGTATGGATACACAACTGCAAATCCCAGTGAAATAATGATCCCCACACGTATCATTACAGCATGGCATTCATTATACTTAGAGTACAATAAAGGGAGAAGAAGTGTGTACAGCAGGCGATATAGGCTCGGAGCACACGTGAAAATACGGTGGAACATACTTGGGGACACATGGTTTACACACCGGGACACGTAGTCGAACATAGTGACACACGGGGGGTGCACTGGGAGACCCATAAACATAGAAAAACATGAAGACTCAGGGAAAAATATCAAGGTACAAGAATAGATGTAAAGACACATGAGAAGATGATACAGAACGTTCTCTACTTACGCGGCCTCGCCATGGCGACCGCCTGAAGGCACACAGTGGAAAAGAGAATGTACAGAAGCTGGCCCATGGTTGTTCTGCTGGCGGTTCCCACAATGGTGCCCCCACGTTCTTCTGCAGGCCTGTACAGTTCCGCACGTTCTGTTGGCTAAAGCGTCTGTCTTCCCTTACCGGCGCCGTACAACGGGAACGAGGTGCCGCGGCAGCGCTGCCGAGCTCCGTTCCCCATCACGTCTATCCCACATCGGGAGCCGGCAGTATCTACTAAACTATAGGGTGGCCCCGCGTGGAGGTCCACAGAGTCTGGCACGTTTCGGCAGCGGGACAGGTTGGCCTCCCTCGCCGAACAGCCAGTCTCACCTTCCCGGCTTCACCCCGATCAGAAATGCGCTCCCCCGTAAAACGTGACCTGGAGTCTACAGCATGCGATGTTAAGTACACCTAACACTTTTCCCAAACGTAAGAGCGTGCGGAACGCGGGTGCAGCTCTATGCCATATCCAGGTGATTGTTTAGGCGAGTCACGAAGCTTTCCCCCTTCCCGCGCGCTGTCTGCACGTCCAACTGGGAACATCCCCGCCTGCATATGGTATAACTGGCAGCATCGAGCAGTCTACCACAAGACAGATACCAAGTTGCCGCATGGCCTGCTTATTGGACATCGCGTCAGCGTCATTACCATACCAACAGACGCTAGGTCTGAACTGCAGCACAACTCCACGGTAAAAATCGGTGCGATGCAATGTGCACCCGAATTATTCATCAGTTCCAGAGAATTGCCCTCCGCAAATACCTGAGCCAAGCATCAGTACATAAGCTCAATTTTAATACCGCCAATATAATTGCAAATGAACCTCACCCCTCTAGTTATAATCAAATAGCAAAGGAGCTGTCCTATCCCATTGCTGTAGTTGCGTGGAATAAATCCCGCCTATATGTACCTTGCCGCCCTGGAGGCGAATAACGTCCCGATTCACAGCTACCCTTGGTTAACCATCGTGTCTATCACCTTGGCAAACTAACGTGCTCATCACCGAAGATGGTATTTTCTTTCATGGCACATTGTACACAGATGACCGGATGAGCAGCTTTACGACAGAAGAAGTATTGCTTACTGTGTTTCCGCCAGATGCACAGAGCTTTCGCTATCTGGTGAAGCCACTGACTGCGTAATGATTAAGCGGTGTCTATCTTCTCAGATGAGCTGAAAAGGAACAATTTATGAGGTCAATGCATCTTTGCCTGAAAGTACAAATGAAGCGTCGAAAGCATTAAGATGGTTCCTCACCAAGACTGAGGGAGTCACATAAATCTTATCATCTCTAAAAGATTCAAAGGCGCGCGAGTGCAAAACAGTACGGAATTTTAACAACTGAAGCACTGGGCACTCATATCGCATGAATGATTATCTGTATATAGATTTTGACTCTGGATAACCATTGCTTAGATATTCACTCAGTCACTAAACCAAATGGTTTTCAGAGTCAGTTGAAAATATGCTGATGCAATTAGGATCCGGATGTGCAAGAAAGACGATCCACAACTTATGTCGATTCATGCACCATTTTCTTCGTCATATCTTTAATGCCACCAACGAAACATATCTTAAGACTACTTCAAGGAAAATAGCATCCCCTGCCGCCGCAGCCTTTCTGGTTCAACAAGGCGGATTCATCGGTCTTCCAATTAGTGCACATAATCCAGGCCCTGGATGCTCGCGAAGCTCCGTCTAGTTTTCTTACATTTCTCCAGTGACTTTGACGAGGTCAGTCGCAATGGCCTCATGCTCAAATTTCGGTTTGTTGAAGTGATGTTCCCGGTGTCCAGTTGGTTCAACAGGCTATCGAGAAGCTGGTAACAAGAAACTTCCGGCTGCAGACGCACACCACAGCAAGGGTACCACAGGGATGTATTTTGGGACCACTTTTTTATATGTTCTGCATCGATATATTTTTTTGTCTTGCCATTTTGAACCCAAATGTGTTATATATCCGAAATATATTTTATTGGTTACGACATGTTGATTTGATTATATGGATGACATCCTCTGGGAACCCCCAAACTGATGCAAGCGTGCGAACAAAATAAAGTTTGGCAAAAACAGTTGTCTTCGTTAAGTCTTCATTCATGAAATCTAAGTGGTCAGGAAGGTTGAACAAATGTGAAATGAATAAACACACGTGGTCTACCGAATAACAGATTCTTCTTTTTTTTTCTTTCACATCTCCTTCTTGACTTTGGAATTTGCTTTGGCATACAACATTACTATCCATTTCCTGAATTTCTTTTTGCAATTCACGCCATGTATTTGCTACTTTGCTGCTTTGAACGATTTACAGTATGGTCGAAACCTTTTATGTGGGAAACAGACGAAAAATGTATGCGCGCGGATGTCATCCATATAATCAAATCAACATGGCCTCACGATTCATGACAACAATGGTAACTTCACAGCCTCACTCTCATCATGTTCTCCTCCTTAAATTTCAAAAGTAGCTATACTTGGCTTTATTCCAAGTAAAACACGACATTATTTCCCAGCGTGAGGCAGAAATTAAGCACTCTTCAATGAACTTGGCAATGAATCAGTCAGCCTACAGTCTCTAAGAACTATCGGGTTGCACTCGACCCCCACCTTAACTCGAAAAAGCCTGCGTGACTTGGGGTTCACATTACAGAGATCTGCTTTACAACTGACATAAATCTTTCTTTTGTTGCTTTTGGAATAAGCGGGAACAAGTTTTGCTGACGATGCACAATGAATGACAGACTTGCTCTTATGTATTTAGTGCAAGGTCGTTCTAGCTGTGACAAGGGCAGTACGTGACACGGTTGTCAGATTCTTGCCGGACGGAGGCTTCCTTATTACCACTCACTGTTCTACGTGTCCATCAAACGTAGAACTAATTAAAGTGTCTGAATGACTTACGTTCCTACCCAATTCCCAGCAGTAATCAGAACTATTGAAAACGTCAAAACTGTAATAAGGCATTCCACACACATATACAGAACTTCCTCGTTATCCCTTACATAGAAATCTGCACCACCTATCCCACTCATATTCCCAAATTTGGTTCTGCTTGGATGCTGTTCCAGGAAAAGCATTGACCGTGTCCTCCCGACGCGTCACGACGCCTTGGGTCGTCCTTAACTTCAACAGTCCCCGCGCACCCTTGTGCCATGGCGGGGTACGGGGACATTTGTCATTGTCTTCGTCTCGCAGTCATGGTCTTCCATTAGCCACATTCTCCTGTCGGCATGTCTAGTTCCCTACAACAAATACATTACATTATCCATTATGAATAAATATGGCTATCTTTAGGCGATCTACCTTCAAGTAACATAAAGCAAATAGACCTGATTTTTAGAGCACCCAACATCAAATCGGAGATGTTCATAGTCTTTTCGCTTGTTATCGTTGTTTTTGTTGTGCTTGACGCAACATTCTATGTTTCTTTGAATTAAATCATTTCTCCTATTTATTTATTTTTATTTATTTATTTATCTATTTATTTCGATTTCTTCACAAATATTTTATACCTATTGATTCATGTATTCTTTATCACAGGGTTTTACAATTATCGTGTCGATAATCAGTATACTAATGTATATTCTATATCAGTAGTAATGATGTCGAAATTGAACAGAACTTATCATACATGTAGGTTACATCCTGATGTTCTGTGTCCCATCCTAACGGGCTCAGTCGTGCTAAACGTATACACTGCACGGAGCATAATCAAATTAATAACTGTTGGTAGTGAAAATGAAATGATTACTATCCAGCATCATGACAGTCCCACACACCTATATACCTGTTATACCCCCATTCCACTGAGGCGGCGACCGAGCGATTTGACAGTGCACTGAACGAATTTCATAGATACCAATCTTTTTCGCTTTGTATGGTTTGTAGTCTTTTAGTCATACTTTTGCATTTTGCATGAAATTTCAATTATGAAAGAATTTCATAGATACCATTCTTTTTAATTTTGTATGTTTTGTCATATTGTCATACTTTTGTATTTTGCATGAGGTTTCAATTATGAAGTCAAGAGTTACAGAATTATAGGTCGCAGCGCGGTCGTCGTCCAGTGGAATTGGGGCCTTAATTAACGAAACTACTTTATCGTTCTCTTTTCTAATTCTTTCATTCCATCGTCACTCCAAAAGCAAAGGAATTGTGTACTTATAACGTGATTCTCCGTCCTGCTGTTAAATGGAGTTATGACAAAGGGCCAGGTAGACCCATCTGTCATAAACTACACCGGCGTTGCAGGCCCAGATGGGAATCACTACGACAGAGTGAGGTCTGTGACCTTACAGAAAGCGCCATGATTAAGTGCCCGACGTTTTCCCAAAACTTCATCACATTGATGAGAAAAGGGTATCGTGTTATTACTGATATCGCGCGCTTATTGATGTCATCTTCATATTCGGAAACTACTGTTGATAGCCAGATTTAACAAGACTGTGTCATGACATGTGGAGAGCATTTTCGGTACCAATCAACTAACAAGAGAACAACACTAGAAATATAACTGTGTGTTGTTGGTAGTTTCTACCAGAATTGGCTTGGCAGTAACAAACTGAGAAGCATCTGGAAGTCATCTATCCTGAAGCAAAAGACCCTACTGAGAATATACAGATCAAATGTGCGTTTTGTCCTTCTGTATGCGTCAGAAACACGGAGAACCGACAAAAGAATAGAAGGCGGTCTCAGAGGTTTCGAATTTTGAAAGTGCGCTGGGAGTAGAAAATCTCAAACAAGGAAGTAAACGAACGCAAAGGTAAATGTAACACCGTAGATGAAATAAAACACAGACGCTGTAAGTGACTGAGACACGTCCTCCGCATGAACAAAACCAGACACCCACATGTCGCCCTCAAATGGAATCCTCGGGGGAAACTAAAGAGAGGTAGGCCTCTAGGGACCTGGAGGAGAACTGTAGAAGGAGACATGAAGACTGCAAAGAAGACATGGCACGACGTTAGATGAATGGCCGAAGACAGGAAGGGCTGGAGGGAGTTCGTCGGTACCGTATGTCCCAACGGGAGCGAAGAGGATTAAGTAAATAAGTAAGTAGTTGGTAAAGTTCCGGCAGAAAGGATGAAACACCCCGAATGGACTGTCTATGCATACACAGTGATTCTACCTGGTCCATTTGTTTTTGGCCGTAGGACTCATAGATCTTAGAAGGAATTGTGCCTCCAGATAGTATATCATGTGTTTTTCTGTCGTGGTCCAGCGCACTCTTCTTCTACATACAAGCGTGAATGATTGATGTGGGGAACAACGGCGTTTTTCACCACATGGCTGCAGTTCGTGACTGTACGTGGAGATGACGTGTTTTATCAGAATGCACACCAAAGTTTGCACTATTGACAAACATCATGGATTTCATCATCTTGATCACAAAGCACCTTGGTATCTAATCTGGATAAACTAAATATTAGTTCATAATCCGGTTATGTCTCTGCGTAATCAGCTGACTTAATGACTCTGCAGAAGCATTGGGGAGGTTTGTTCAGTGACATGGTGGAAGAGTTGATGGAAAGATACACAAGGAGCCACAAAAGTGCATCATTGCTAAAGACGTTCCCTTAGAGAGTCAGTCTGCCCATACAGAATAGAAATAGAACAGACGCAAAAACAACTGCTCATGACAGGTGGAAAATGCACCTGATTCTTTTGCTCCCGTCAAGGACAATATGGTAAGTATCACATTAGTTTCTACCATTCTCAAGGCTAGGTTGCCAGAAAGACCTGATGTGAGGTAATTCCCGACAACTTGCAAAGAGAATGGAGAGCCAACAGCTTTCAAGTCATCAAAGTTGCCTCTTCATTCTGCAAGGATTCTGTTCTTGGCAACGATTTCACATCAGACTTGCGATTCGACCAGGAGATACTAACTTTAAGCTTCTCTTCAAGGCTACCATCTTCTTCAAACATTCCAAGCCACTGATGTACCGCATCCCATTTGATGGCATAAAAGCCCAGGTGACCTGAGGACGCTGGATACATTTGCCCCGATACAATCGTTATTTGACTACTTCAATGCTTTCTTTACGTTCGTCCTCCCCCGTCTCTAAGTCATTCAAAGGTCATCTATGCTTGCCAACTTCAATGAAAACTGTACCTGAGGGCCCCATTTGAAAAATATTGTAACTAAAATGGCCTGCTGTGGTGTAGAATAATCACCGATGCCAAAAGGAGAATATCATATATTAGGTGAAACAATCAGACGGAGACCGTTGACATCACTCACAGTCTGGTGCTGGGTGAAGATAATGAGGTGAGTACTGTGGGTCAGGGCCCAGTGTCACAATAGACAGGATCTGCTCATCGGTTGACCTGGCGAGAGATCTGTAGTTCAACCTATGACCTTAGCGGGAACACGGAATCCCAACAGGCGCCGAAACTTCGCCGAGTTGAAGCACAGCGCAGACGGTGTTGGCGTCGTCGTGTCCGAACAAATACATCAATAGTGCACCAGCGGAGATGATGAACGCTTTTTGTTTTACTATCTACAATCATCATTTGCCCATGCTTGTTTTCTTCATTTTCCTCACGTAACTTATATCTATATCTTTTTGTCAAAAACATGCGATTCTTGGTTGCAGAGAAGATATTGCCCCATTGTTGTCATTGCCCTACCGAATAACGGAACTCAACGAAAACACATTATTTCGTCCTGGTCAACACAACACATGATCAGTACCACTAGCTGTTACTGAACGCAGGGCGATATCATACAGGAATGTGTTCTGTATGCCCCTGGGAAATTGTAAAAAAAAACTTTGGACAATGATGAAAAGAAGATGAAATAGCGTTACAGGAAGGTGAAGCAGCCATGAAACCGGATTAGGCAGATGGGCCATGGGGAATAGGTTAGTCCGGTGGATGTTTTCCAAGATGAAGCCGCAGCAAGATGAAGTGCCTCAACAACAAGGAGTGGTAGATCCGGAGGTACATCAGATATCGTCTCCAAACAGATCTCTACGGGGGCAAAATTGTATCCAGCCGGCCAGAATTTAGGGGGTTGGCTGTAGATTCTGGCCGGCTGGATACGATTTTGCCCCCGTAGAAGATATCTGTTTGGAGACTACATCAGATACGTGAGGAGTGCAACGTGGTAAAGTACTACAGTGTATGTGCTACAGTCAGCTAAACTACGTGTAGCCTCGTCTTCTGTAGTCTGGTCCGTCCGCCGGACAAGGTAATCAAGGAGACTGTCGGACCGTAGAGCAACCCAGACCTCTGGGCTACGGGGTCCTGGATGTGCACACATTCTTGGGAAGAGGTCTTTAAAGTCACCACCCTTGGCAATATATTCGCAGCCTTCGACTCGACTCTGTCAGGCGCTATCAATCAACTCCTCCCTGAAAGAAAATGCAATTTTACCATACTGTGGGAGTGACAACAGCAAACGAGAAAGCTCTAGGGGGTATAATATGATACCGCCCATAACAGTGCCGTTCCAAAATATTTTCAAATATATAATGTACATGCCTGTTGCTTTTTCTTTGTGTGCTGTTATGTGTTCCGAAGTCATATGATCCCCAACATGTCTTCGTATTCGTCGTACGTAATTCTTCAAATTTAATTTTTGACGTTCTCCTTTGCGCGTCGTAGGACGCCAACGTATATAAAATCTACCACAACCGTTGGCCTCCAATCATGAATAATATAGTCCTTAACTTAACACTACTTAGCTTGACAAAGGCGGACAGAATGTTTAACTATTTCTAATTCATATTTCTCCCGACTTGAATAAAGCCCAAAACATGGAGAAAACTATAGTAAAACAATGTGTCCTTCACCCTAATCTCAAACTTGGTGAAGCGGTGAGACGGTAAACGGAACGCCCACATCAGCATGAAGCAGATGGAAATCGCCGCCCCAGGCGAGGATATCTCATCTTCAAAAGAGGTCGAAAATATGATAAACGCACGAATTGCTAAGCCCTCGCAGGAACTTCCTACTTTGCCACGAAAAGACCTATCGTCTGATCTCCCGACTCTGGATCAATTCACAGCGTGTGTCTGGGGAGTGCGGCAACGGCTGTGAATCTGACATCTCAGGAACTTACAGGTGCAGAAAATTCCCTCCAGACTCAAGGGGCAAATATTGCGACTGATTCTAACGGCATCATTCAGTATATAACAATTTCTTGTAAACAGCCCATAGACAATGTTGATGAGCTATGACTACTGCCATAACGTCCAAAATCCCAGCATTATGCATGAAATATCGAAATGGTTCCATAACTGTAAATCCGTGATATGATATCTTCCTATCCCATCACCATCTTCGATAAGTAAGTAAATCTGCAACATGTCGTCCTCATCTGAAGGAATTCGTAAGATGGTGGTGTTTGACATAGTAACGCAACAATTGTGCTACTCGGCAGTTTCCTGGTCCGCGTTAAGCCTGTTCATCCAAAGTAGATTCATACATCAGCAATGTCAGCAGAACTCTTCAGACCTTTTTATTCTCCAGCGATTCGGTATCAAGTTCTAAACTTGCTTGATGGCACTATTAACGGTCTGTTTTACTTCAGGTACTACAGCGTACACAAAGTCGTAGGCCGCAGGCCTAACTAGACGTTGTGCGTCTAATGGAGGTCTACAACCCCGGGACAATCACCAGTGCAACGCATCTTTACTGCCACACCGAGGGAGTAAACGCGCGAAAGTGAAGTACCCATCCTTTATGTAACCTCCGACCCAGACATAAAAATTACAGGCAGTAATGACAAATCTTAAGCCCACTGCTTTATTCCCGGCGTTACAGATAGGCACGGGTAATGTTATCTTTCCCAAGTGCACATCATTTACAGCTCTGTATATCAGTGCCCACACGCGGGTGTGATCTGTGGGATTCTAGACCCATTCCTTTAAGTTTTATGTAAATCTGCACCATTCACTTTATCGAGTGATGGTGTTAGCGTTAGTCACATTTATTCCATTACCTTACAAACCTGTCGCTGAAATCGCATTTCTGAAGTTTCTATTAGATACCCCTCTCGTCTAAATCCACTGGTGGTCGGATATTTCAGCAGACATCTTTCTCAAAATGGACTGAAATAGAAGAATTGCATCATTGTACGTCACAACATACGCTAAAGCCCATTAGATGCATACTTGCCAACTTCTCGACCAGAAAACCGTGTTAAAACTTTGCCGATTTAAAGTTCCCAAGTGTCGTGTAAAAGTTCACTTGGGCCATAAAGAGATACATATCGATGTCTCTTGGCATGAGACACAGTTTAGAGCGACGATTCAAAATGATACATAATGCCTTCCGTGCCGTAGGACATCGATATTTTTCAGGCTTGCTCCGGACGGATGAAATCATAGGATCATATAGTAAGGCGAGATAATGTTGCAACCACAAGGGGACGAGCAAATCTGCCTAATACGACAGTACGGGGTATACGTTTTTGCGCCCATTACAGCAAAAATAGCTAGCGAAATGTTCTGCTATCTCAGAGGCACTGATCTCAAATGTTATTTTCCGCTGGAAAGGGAATATTTGATGAGTGTCAGAATTCATCTAGGTTGCTCCCCATTGCAGGCCGGTCCCTAACCGGATTACGCTGGAAGAATCTGTATAAACGTTACGAAAGTGCAAATAGTACCAACATAAGGCCCTGATTCAAATTTTCGAAGTTACCTTTCTATGCCCCATTGCCATTACTCCTGAAATAACCAGCGACGTTTCTTTCTACCTAATGCTACGGTCACAATGGGCAAAGGGGCCCAGCCGGGTAGTTTACGAGCTTTTTCGGGCGTGATCCCTACGTGGTCCCGTGGGACACCCTGTGGCTACCGGACTTTTTTTTGGCACGGTCGGGCCCCGGGATGTTTTCAACTCGGAGTTAAAATCAACCCAGGACCCGGTGACCAATAGACGCCGTATCTAGCAGTCTACTGGTACAAATTTGTAACTTTGGGGCTCGGCCGGGGCCACACCTCCTACAGGCATCGGCGCAATTGTTACCGTAGCATAAGGGACAATGAACACAGTGGCCTTTACCTTTTACATGCCTATATGACGAGTGCAAGCAGTAGCTAATGTCACCCGCTATCATACTACACGCAGTTACTTGTACTACACCGCCGATGTAAGTCTGTGCCATAATTTTGGTCGTAAACGAGTCCAGTGGTCGATACTATCTGACAAATGGTTCTTTTATACGGAGACAGAGTCTCTGTCGCCAGCTTATCTGATCTTATTCGTTAACTTGGTCCTCAGCATCAGTCTGAGTGGCGTGCCAGAATGAAGCGGCTCAGTGATATTTTGTTTGCTTAATTCTGATGAAATGTTACAAACCTGTTGAAGAACATCCTCCATATAACGGCGAAATGTTAGATTTGTACTACAATTCATCACAATTCATAGTTCCTCGCACAAAGCTGTGAATTAATCCCCATGACCCGAAGGGCGGCTCAGAAAGCTCATCGCTACACAGGAAACTAAAGCGATAAGGATTTTATTTGAGATAAGACCAACTTTGATGTAGAGGGATATCCTGAGGCAATGGGGTCGTCCTTCCAGTCATCAATCATTAGTATTGTAAAAAAAAAAGTTTTGCGTCCTGAAGGGAAAATTTAATCTGAGCATCTGCTGCATACGTACCGTAATGCTTGCTGGGTAGGATATCCGCATGCAACCGAGGAATATAGATGTAAGCATGACATATTAAAATTGCATCGCATAGACCTGGTATCTGAATCCGCTTAAGCCGCCACAAAGATGCAAGATGATTGTTTGGACTTTAACGACCATTCAACGCATTTTATGTCCACCATCTAGACTGTATAGTGCCTGGTGTAGTCTAATGTAACCAAGGATAGGAAGGGACCCAAACAAGTACAACTATGATCAAGCTTGTAAATGTTTTCCATTACTCTTTGCCAGGTTTGAATGAAGGGACACGTGACGTTAAAAATTGGTCCGTAAGGTCACGTGTTCTACGAACCCGAAGAAGACTGTCACCGAAAAATCGGTGCCCCTTTCTGTCACTTAATGAACCACTGTTCAGCTGCTAACAATGTTAACCATCAACACGTGTAATATCTTATGCTGAATATTAGAATATCAAAATGAGGACTAATCACAAGTGAAGAAGAAGAAAATATCGTCACATATCCGCTGATGCAACTGACATACTGCAAACGCTGCAGCATGGCAATTCCAATAGTTCGCTTAAAGGTTTATTTTTCTGGCTATGCAAGACTAATGGCCAATCTTTACTTTCAACCCGTATCCCTTGAGGAAATGAGACAAAAGCCGAAAAGGGATAAAGTGGGCGGACAAGATCACAAAATGGACCGAAGAGAACTTTGGAGAGACCCAGGCAATCTCACACAAGCCGTGGGAGTGGATCCAGCTGGAGCAGCTCTCATCCATGCAGCACCCTCACGACCCCGGAAAATAGGGTTCCAACACCGAGGGATGAGGTAACGGCTAAGCTAATCTACTACCGCAAACCTCACACACAACTTATTAAGTGTTTCCTGGCGCTTCATCGTCAGTGCTATGAAATTCTGTCGTCACCTTGACTGAATCTGAAACGACTTCACCTCCCAACCTTCCACATTTCCTGGGGGAGGAAAGGCGGTGGAGCTCCAGTTTTTATCTGGGGAATCAGAGGCCGTCAGGTTGCCTGTAGTCCGTGCAAACCTGAGGGAAAGTACAACCGTGCAGTATAGATTTAACGTTCCCTTGATGAATACTATAACACTCTTCGTGAGTGACAGTGAGAAGCGATAAGAAATGGTATTGGTTATTGCTGAGTAAATCTGATAAGGTTCAGACGCTATTGAACATAGAGTGCAATACATAAATGTCCAGTGAGTAATCCAGCCATTTCATTATTTCTGTGCCAACACATCTATCAAAATGCTTATTAGTGCAGCCCACAATGGCATTAACGGGTGTCCGTTAAAATACTAGTATCTAGGTCTGCAACAGACGGGAGGATAGACAGGTTGAAATAATGATGGCAGGTCTACGTGCTGTCACACACTTTGCATTATGTTTATCAAAACATATATATTTCTGTCTTAGCTACGGAACCCAGACCCAGAAGAAAGGAAGAAAAACATACGTCGTACCTATGCAGGTACTCACAGAGATTGGAGGTCATCTCATATTCCCCTGGGCCCCTTTACTTCAGAGTCTGCTATCTCAATTACCATGTATGTCCTGTAGAACCCGGTGTCTCCCCGATTTTGAACAGGAGACTGTACCACATTGTTTCCAGTAAATCAAACAGCAAACCATTATCTCAGCGAGTATCTAACTGCCCTTTAAGCTGTCGCAAAGTGTATCAACAGTTTGCAATCTGACAGACAACCCGCAGTACAATATTTTGTATGTGTCTAGATAAGTTGTACACTACTTTGTATGAATGATTAATCCTTCCAGGCTTCAATGGCAACATCTTATGGCCATTGATTTGAAGAAACTCAAATCATTGTCTTGTGCTCGAGCTTGAGATAGTGAAATAGTTCTTGGTACGAAATGAAGTCAAAGAATTATGCGTGTATTTATTGGGAGTACAATATCTTTGAGCCAGAAGCCTATCGATGAATATTTGTTTGATTATCTCTACACTACATGTCTTCAAAGAAGACAATCTGCTCTTAACAAACACACACAGACTTCTGGGGAGATTCCTTACCATTATCTACCAATCAGGCGGACAAACAGCCTCTTTCTTTTAAGCGCTCCATTCGTTACATCTGCGAGACGAACGAATGTGTTCGTTACAACAAGGTCGCCGATCTGTTAAACGCCACTGTTGATCGGCTTAATGAGCTTAAACTGTCTGCCCGCATGTGTGGGTAATTGAGATTAATCTTGCAACGTCTGCTAACAAGTTGAAGGACGAAAAAGAGCGTGTGGTGTCCGAACATGTTATGTTAGTTGGAGACATACTTTTCCCAAGGCGCACCCCCGCCTAATTTCTTCCTGGTGACTCTGTGGTAACAGCACTATGTTCCGACACCCCCATGTATTGCTCCTATGTTAGGGTTAGCCGGGACTTTCGGAACGTAGGGATGTCACTACTGTGGGATGTAACTGACTATGCACCGATATGGGTATCGCGTCAGTTTCATCGAATAAACAAATACAGATAACTACGCACTCAACTCCTCTCATATCAGCACCGCCGTCGAAAAAGAAGAGAATGACACTAATAAAGATACATTGATACATAAAAAGACAGATAAATGTATGCAATAGTAACACCGATTAAGGGTCCTACTTTGCTTTCTGAGAGCGACAATCCTAACTCCAGCTCCGTAGTTCTTTCTGGAAGGACATGAAGAAAGCAATCTCAGTAATGAATGAATAAAAACCTTTATTGCACATTTCTGCCACACTTGGCTAAGTACAGGTCACAACAAAACAAAATAACAAGTACAGTTAACGTTTATAAAAGGGTATGCTATCATTAGATAAATTCTACTTCTCCTCGCCTTTCGGTTATAGTAGATATAAAAGAACAGACGTAATTTTCAATGGGAGGTTTGTCTAGTCGCATTAGGAATATGAATTTTTGTACAGGACTTAAATGTGTGAAGTAGGTAAATGGGTTTTCTACAAGCTTATACAGTTCATTTCTTTCTTTGGTATATAATCCACGTTCTACCACAAAATGACATTCGTCTTCTATTCTATTCAAAGTACAATGTTGACATAATCGTTGTTCTAGTGGAGTGCGGGTATGTCTTCCCGTTTCAATATGTAGTTTGTTGCAGCAGATTGTTAGTCTTGTGACTGCATTCCTGTCCCTCATATTTGAATTACTTAGATATTTTTCTTCATTGTATGTAGTTTTAAATAAGTGGAGGTGGATGTCACATAACGTCATTTCAATACACTACAAGGTATGGGTTTCCATTCGAAGCTTCAGCCCATTATGAGCAAAATACACGCAAGACTGAAAACATTCTTCAAGTCGTGTATAACACCAAAATATTGAGCATGGTCCATTTCCTGCTTACAGCACGACCGCAGGAGGTTTTAATACACTCTGTGTTTATGTAATTTCATGCTGTTCAACATTGATCCATTCCGTTCTCCCAATTGGTGAACATGGGGAAACAGAGTAACTAACATTCCACTCGAAAGGACAATAAATCATTTCACACCTAATTTCTGATATGGTGTGTCTGAACATCCCCCGGGGAAATCACGGGGAAACCATCACGCTCAAGACCATTACCCGTCCGTGATGGAGGGGCGACACATGTTTGTCGCCAGCCACAACATGTTCACTGATTTATCAAGTCGCTTTATGAAACGACACCGCAAATTACGTGGAAACGTCGCCGCTACGAAGAGTGGGATTGGTATCGCAAGTTTCTCCCGATGATGAAGTGAAGTTATTTCCGAACAGACGTTCTCATTTGTACCAACATCAATCAAATTCTGGGGGGTTCAAAATGTATCTCAATCAGAACTGGTGTAAACGAACGTTAGTTCCCCCGCGGCATTGACGTCATGGGTCTAAAGGTCATCTGGCCAGGGTGCAGTAAAATAATGGAATGGGATAGAGTTCTGTAAAACTGCTGGGGGTTAGGGATGATACAGCAGACTGACATAACTTTTACAATGCCTTCGTGACTGAAACAGGAATTCCCTGAGCAATTTTGATTTACTGCCCCTCTCGCCTCTGTCTTGACATCTCGGTGTTCTTGGGCCAAGAGCTAAACAGACTATAAACCGGGATGTGTTTATGGAAGACCCTCTACCCTTTGGTATTATGGCGTCTTCAATCAAACCTAAGCACCAGAGAAGATGATGTTGCTCCTCAATTCTAATACTTTTGGGAGAGTCGTACACAGGTGACCATCCTTACTATATAACACTGTTTTCTCGTGTTTCAGCATAAATGTACTTCATTATTTTAAAAGATTCTCATGGCTACCAGCTCTCATTATTCTGCCGATGTATTCTAGAAGGAAAATTGAATAATCATTATGATGCAACTGTTACATAAATACCTTCTAAAATCACATCAGAATGGCCCCAAGAGTTTTATTATACTGAGTGATTTGAAGTGCTCTTGGTTAATTGAAGGCCCACTGGAGGAGATCTGGCTTGGGAGAAGGCGGTTAGGACCGAACTAACGACTTGCAGAAGTACCGACATCCATAACAAGGTGGTCTCCATTAGATAACTTACCCGTCTTAAGCACCAGGCTAGCCACATAGTAGAATGTCATATAAAGCTTGCATACACCAGAACTAGCGGATGTTTGTGGCCATTGGACTCCATTTTCTGGTTGTAATCTGGTACTTGTTATGTTCAATGTTCAACAGCAAATTTTCATTTAGATGACTGCACTTTTATCATTCTATTAGATGTTTCATTGACATGCCTCGATGCAGACGTGTTCGCTATCTATTTCACCAACGGTCCAGACTATTGGGCTGTTTCAGAGGTCAAATGTATGAACAAGAAAGTTATGAATAAACGAATTACTTGTAACCTTAATCAGCGACCTTCAAATTTCAGGTCATGCTGAACCGTCAAAGTAATGTTAACCTTCACCGTTCTGATTTCTTAAGTAGCCGAGAACCTTAAAGGCCGGTGTTGCAGGGTAGCTGATCCTGTTTGATGTTGCACATAATTACACCAACTCGACAATGGCCACGGAAGGGGTTATGGGACCCTTTCAGCTAGCTACATCAGCATACGCCGAGTAAATTGGATTGGGTGGCCCCGGGATGACCTCGATCCTGTAACGAAACGCGATACACAAAGCCGTGCTTAGCAAACCATGTAATCATCCGAAATTCAAACTCAGCGGAAAGTGCAAGAGGGAAATTGTCCCGCCAGTATTCCAGGAATCCTGAAGCGGTGGAATAATGTTGATCATCGGGTAGCAAATACATTCCACTAACGCAGAAAAGAGCACTGTGTTTTCGGTGAGCTCTGGTAGCACACATCGAGACCAAAAACAAACATTGATTTTAGTAGCATCTTTAACTACGAGAACAGTACTGCCACCATATCATCAAAGCTTACAAGTTTACAACATTTTGTCTTGTATCACCAATTCCACTTGTAATCACATCAAGCGATTATATCTCTATTGGAACAAGATGCTCTTGAGTTATGCTGACTGGAGTGGTGCGGAAACACAAACAGACAAACAAACAAACAGACAAACAGACACACCCAAAACAATATCTCCATTTTTCATGGAGATAACAACATCGATACCTTGACAGCCCGAGAAAGTGAGAAGTCTTTGGATACCGAAGTGAAGGCAGACTGCGCAGGTTGACCTTTTTCGAAACTTGTTATTTTTATTGATCACCCTCAAACCGCCAGGATATGATGTCACAGAGAGGAGGAAGGGGTGTCGCGGCAAAACCCGTCACAAGAGTTGGTGCAGAATGCGCTGGATGCCTACATCGGGACAATGAACGGCCAGGTTTGCCCTAGCTGATAGCCAGCTTTCAAGCCATCTGCTACAAAAAACGTTGATACTAACTAAATTAGGCAAAGATCTGCGCTCGGGCATGGTGCAAGGGAATTCGAAAGAGACTAATTGAAACACTCTGGGGTTGCAGACAGTAGCGGATACCTTAGTGGTTGCTGCACTTGGTATACTTTTGAGCAGGAGTAAGATACTGAGTTGCAACGTAGATTAGACCAAAAGAAACTTTCTAAAGCTTGGTGAAACGAGCGCTTTTGATATCGTATGATAAACTTTTCTCTTGATTAGGACAAGATTAATTGCCAAGTAAAGCTAATCAATCAAATGCAACGCTGCCTCTATCCCAACACACTCACAAAATCCTCACTTCTGAAAGCTCTAAATTAAATCGCGCTTGTATGATGTATGTGATTACTCAGGTAAATATTTGATGCATTCCATCTTACCTTGGTAATGTATCATAGGAATGTCATTCCTTCCAGAACTTTTAGGACTCTTTGCAACTAATTCTAGTTTCACCACTTTGATCAACTTAAACGCACTACTCCGTAGTCAGGAGAGAAGTTACTAAGCGTGTGAGTGACAGCGACACATGGTAAGTAACGTGAGTTTGCATGCATTAGCCTTGGAGTTTCCCCTTCGCAGCATCCTTATGCACGATCGGAATTAACTGTTTGATGTTTCCAGATCCCCAAACCAGTACCACCACAGGCTGCAATCTAGTGTCACTCCACGGTGAATCCCTGAATATGTATATACATATTTCGCCAACCTGAGAGTGTTAAGGCCTTCTCACGGCGCTTAAACTTTCTGGAGAATTAAACAGCATCGGTTTCCTTAAGGCACTGCAGAGACTTCTTGGCAGCAAACCAAGCAGACACCCTTTACCCATGTCAGAGGAGATAGTATCTCCATACTCCTTAGGGAACTTTGCAAAGGCATACAAAACGGTGCCGTAGGCGGGAATATGCACTTCAATCCATAAGGACCGATTGGAAATCATTCAAATTCATGAAAGAACATACCAGAGATACTGCCTGGTGGTACGCTCGATAGCTTTACCTAGCAGTATCAACAAGCAGGTACGTCGCAACGGCGACAAACATGCATTCGTACGTTTTACATTTCCCGTCACAAGAAAGCTGAATGTTATACGATGTTTTCACGACTGTGCCAGAATGTCCCTGATTTGCTGTCGCATACTTGCCCGTACGACGAACGTAACCAGGTCCTACCTGGAACAATGCACATGCAGACACAGTGCTTTCTGCCGAGGCCATGACATGCTATGCACACTGTCCATTTGATACACAATAACGGATATATACATCATTATTCGCAAACGCTAGCACAACACATAAAATTGAAAATAATTCAAGGACAGCAAGCGCCAGTGCAAAAACACAGGGGTCGCTCTGCAGGTCACAACACCGAAATTATCCCCAACAAAATTGTGGTCGACAATGCATAGGTCCGTTATGAGGGTGAGGTGCGGGTCAGTGGCAAAGTCAGCACAAAGGCGATTCAATCTGATGTTGCACATGTACGCCATCTGCATTGTCAAATATAATTCAGCAGTAGCACACGGAGAGGGAAAACCGCCACGGCAGCATGGATTAGACTATTTGAACTAACACAAGTAAGATAATATTGTACACAACGGCAACTTAAATCTGACATGACAGGAGTGCTAAGAGGAGCCGAAATACTCGGTAACTGTCGTTCGCAGGGTGCCGTGCAGGTAGTACTCAAAACGATGGAAGCCTTGAACAATCCTTCCAGTCTGAGTCCAGATTGGAAGTCGATCCAGGTCTTGTCACAAAATATTTTGTAACCTCGTGCCAAAGCCTACTAAACATCAATCAAAAAGTCATAAAAATTCACTCATCACATCTTCATCTTTCCTGCTAACGAGCAAGCTAGCGCACAGGGATGCAATTTCTTTTAATACTGTGCTAGGCAAGAGTAACAAAATGACAAGTCTGAATGGTACAACGCCAAAGTCACGAGTCAATCCCGTACTGTACTCCCCCTAGAATAACGACTGGCAGAAGTGCCCTCTAGCGAGATCATACCAAATTGTTTAAATTTACATTTTAACAATGTATAGTTCGTTTAGCCACGTTCAGCGTTTGCTCCAGATGGCAATTAATGTGCATGTATGTGCAGGATGTGAGTACAGAGGAGCTTTCTCTGCATGTCTTAAATCATAAATACTGTAGCATGTGTGACGCCAACTCATGCATCATGCTAGGCAAGAGATGTCGGCAAGTTGTACCGTTGACTTCACCATCAACTTCATGAGCATGCCATGTTATGATGGTGATTCGAAGAGGACATTCGCCTCCATAAAGTCTGGCAGAAATAGCAGAAACACGCTGAAAATAAATAGCTACAACAATTATGACGAATCCATCTGAACTGAACAGCCATCATAATTGTACCAGACACAGTCTCCGAAGTCTGGGTTTCCATAGACAGGGCACTGAGGGGCAGCTAATGGAATATTCAAGCTGGATATTCTGTCACAATAATATTGATAAACACAGAAATGAAAAAAAAATCATCAGATCAATCAAGCTTACCAAGACCCTCGCGAAAAAATAACATAAATCAAAACTAGAGTTACACAACCTCACACCTTCGCCAAGAATTATAGCCTTTATGACTGATGTATTTAGGGTATTCATCATTGATTATGCAAAAAAGGGGCCTCATTTGCATAAACTACATCAATTGATTATCTTCTCAAATAACAGAGGTTGTCCAAGGTCTGACAGTGTTATCTTAGCAAAGAAGGCCATTGAAGCATTTTTTTCATCTATTATGCAAATAAGGTTTATTGAATGATGTTCATATTCACATAAGTTCCAGATGCCACAAGCTGTCATTTACCAGTATAGAATTATAGTAGTTTCTCATTGATTATGCCAATAAGGTCTTCATTTACATATTTTCTATGTATCAACATTCCTCTCATTCTCAGTTATAATGTAACGAGGCTAAGTAGAAAGGAAGAAGAAGGTGAAATGTCACGTGTTTGAATAGTCCTATCATGGAACACACTGGGTTTATCAAAGTCCTAATTAATTAAGCAATTAAGATTCTGCTTTACATAATTACAATTTGATTATACCAAGCATCACCTAAGAAAGCTATCCATATAGTAAAAATCATGATGAGTCGTCAGCCCCTTCTTGAGCGAAAGTTTTTCTCATTAATTATGTACATTATGTATTCATTTGCATGATTAGTATCTGTCAATATTTCTCTTTCTCAGACAATTGTCACATATTTGAGAGTCTTATCATGAAATACAGTGGACGTACAAACTTTCCTTATGAATTACGCAAATTGCATTCTGATTTGCATAATAAGTTTCGTATTATGTAAATCATCATTTAAGCTAACTACCTACCAAAAGCCATTGCCATCCTACCTGCATACCAAACATCAATACAATCCATCCAAGCCTTTTCGAGTTCTGCTGCTAATCCACACACACACACACACACACACACGCAAACACACACACACACACACACACACACACACACGCAAACACACATACAAACGCTACCGAAAATACAACCTTCTTGGTGAAGGTAATGATTAGGCTCAATCATCCCTTTCCTACTAATCCTCGCGTCACCTATGTTTTTTTAACCCACGATTTAGGAGGGCCTGCATCCCCTTTTTCGTAAGGCGTAATCAGGCCTTTTCAGACTTCGTAATCCGAAGGCAACCACCCCAAATTTACGTATTTCATAATCAGTACATTGGCCGTAACGTGAATTGGTCGCTTTCATTCTACGTAAAACGTAGGCTGTTGCCTCTATACGGGTTTGCGGAAAAGGCTGGGCTGTCTACCTGGCCTGTCTGGCTGGCCTGTCTACCTGGCCTGTCCACTAAGTCAGTCTACTCAGATCCCCCCATTCATATCCCCACATGATGGTCAGGCACGCACGTATGCAGCTGCGCTCTGTAGCGGAATGCACCCAAACTACTCCCAGCATATAGCGTATCGACCAGATATCTAAAAGTAGAAATAAACTGATCTAGATATTTGTTTACTTCTGCGAATTTCTAAGGGAATGCAAGCAGATAAACAGTAACGATAAAGGGGAAGGAAACGGTTCTCGTGGTTGGTTTTGCGAACAGCGATATTAGCAATTTGGCTACAAAGATGCACCACGTAACTGTCGGTCTGGATTTAGTCGAAAAAATCCCAGATGTTGCCAGAGGGCGGGCCAGAGTATATCCCCTAGCATCAAAACAGAGTAGAGGGCTATGTGAGCACGTTGCTGTCGGCGAAAGTTGTCGGGGTACGCTACAGGAATGACAACAAAGTTACTTGCCCCCATTGTCGGCCATAAAAAGACCCTATCCCTGACCTAGTTTCCGGCCATACCCATCCGCATGACCCAAGAACTAAACAATTTTCAACTAAAATGGGAAGGGTAAGACCCTACCTGGTCCTTCTAACCAAAAAAGTGTCCAGATTGGGCAAAACATTTCAAGGAAAAGATAGGTTTCAAATATTTTAAGTAGGGGATTGCGCAACTCAGGTTGGGGTACATACGCTACAAGTCGGGGTACAGACGCTACAAGTAGGGATACAAACGCTACAAGTCGGGGTACATACGCTACAAGTCGTGGTACATACGCTACACGTCGGGGTACAGACGCTACAAGTCGGGGTACATACGCTACAAGTCTGGGTACACACGCTTCAAGTCGGGGTACATACGCTACAAGTCGGGGTACATACACTACAAGTCGGGGTACATACACTACAAGTCGGGGTACATACGCTACAAGTCGGGGTACAGACGCTACAAGTCGGGGTACAGACGCTACAAGTCGGGGTACAGACGCTACAAGTCAGGGTACATACGCTACAAGTCGGGGTACATACGCTACAAGTCGGGACACATACGCTACAAGTCGGGGTACATACGCTACAAGTCGAGGTACAGACGTTACAAGTCGGGGTACAGACGCTACAAGTCGGGGTACATACGCTACAGGTCAGGGTACATACGCTACAGGTCAGGGTACATACGTTACAAGTCTGGGTACAGACGCTACAAGTCGGGGTACATACGCTAAAAGTCGGGGTACAGACGCTACAAGTCGGGGTACAGACGCTACAAGTCGGGGAACATACGCTACAAGTCGGGGTACAGACGCTACATGTCGGGGTACATACGCTACAAGTCGGGGTGCAGACGCTACAAGTCGGGGTACATACGTTAATAGTCGGGGTACATACGCTACAAGTCGGGGTACATACGCTACAAGTCGGGGTACAGACGCTACAAGTCGGGGTACAGATGCTACAAGTCGGAGTACAGACGCTACAAGTCGTGGTACATACGCTTCAAGTCGGGGTTCATACGCTACAAGTCGGGGTACATACGCTACAAGTCGGGGTACATACGCTTCAAGTAGGGATACAAACGCTACAAGTCTGGGTACATACGCTACAAGTCGGGGTACAGACGCTACAGGTCAGGGTACATACGCTACAGGTCAGGGTACATACGCTACAAGTCTGGGTACAGACGCTACAAGTCGGGGTACAGACGCTACAAGTCGGGGTACAGAGGCTACAAGTCGGGGTACAGACGCTACAAGTCGGGGTACATTCGCTACATGTCGGGGTACATACGCTACAAGTCGGGGTGCAGACGCTACAAGTCGGGGTACATACGTTAATAGTCGGGGTACATACGCTACAAGTCGGGGTACATACGCTACAAGTCGGGGTACAGACGCTACAATTCGGGGTACATACGCTACAAGTCGGGGTACATACGCTACAAGTCGGGGTACATACGCTACAAGTTTGGGTACATACGCTACAAGTCGGGGTACAGACGCTACAAGTCGGGGTACAGACGCTACAAGTCGAGGTACAGACGCTACAAGTCGGGGTACAGACGCTGCACGTCGGGGAACATACGCTACAAGTCGGGATACAGACGCTACAGGTCGGGGTACATACGCTACGTATACAGGTCGGGATAAATACGCTACAAGTCGGGGTACATACGCTACAGGTCGGGCTACATACGCTTCAAGTCGGGGAGCATACGCTACAGGTCGGGGTAAATACGCTACAAGTCGGGGTACATACGCTACAAGTCGGGGTACAGACGCCATAAGTCGGGGTACATACGCTACGTATACAGGTCGGTGTAAATACGCTACAAGTCGGGCTACATACGCTTCAAGTCGGGGTACATACGCTACAAGTCGGGGTACATACGCTACAGGCATTGACAGGTCGGGGTAAATACGCTACAAGTCGGGGTACAGACGCTACAATTCGGGGTAAAGGTACGGACCATTCAAAATACTTTGGCTCCTTTGGAAAGGACCATTTAAACGCTACAAGTCGGGGTAAATACACTACAGGTCGGGGTTCGTCCGTTACAAGTCGAAGTACATACACTACAGGGCGGGGTAAAGGTTTTGGTACGGACCTTTCAAACTACTTTGGCTCCTTTGGAAAGGACTATTAAAACGCTACAATTCGGGGTACATATCGGGGTAAGGGGTGCAGGTAGCTGTTGTGACCTTGGCCTCGATGGTGTGTCCCTTACGAAGTTCGTTAGTATAGCTGCGATGTTAGTGGTACGCTCAGCCCAAGGAAACACAAGGAGTCGCTACATCTTGAAGACGTTGATCTGTATTCTCCGCGGCTCTCTGTCCTCTCTACATCGAATCTCCACTCCAGACTAACAACTGTAGTCCAGACTCCAGACTGATTTCTAGTACATCGGTACTCTTTATATACCTTCTATCCGCCTACGTAACTATTTCTTAGAAAAGGTACATTCTTCTACTATTGAGTCATCATGCGTCATTTCCTCTACGAAGAGCACTGGACAGTCCAGAATAAGGTCATATCAACCCATTTGTCCCATTGGACAGAAGCATCATTATCTCTTTCTGGGCCATTCGACGCAAAACTAGATATTTGAATGTTGCGTTAAAGTAAGTGTTGACGTCGGTTAGGAAGCCTTATGATTTAACGTTATTCGTCAACAGCTCTGAGAACTTAACGTAATTCGTAATCGTTGGGAAAATTTTCCGTAATTCGTAATCACTAACCCCCCCCATGCAGGCCCTCATTTAGGCGTGGTAACAAGAGTGGGTTTTCACCACTGCCAGTAAGGACCCTGAGAGACTGATGATGCAATATAACAGACTTTTAAATTTTCCTCGTACGTTTGCATATACCTATATGGTATGCAGGTAGGATGGCAATGACTTTTGGTCGATAGGTATATGCAAACTCTCAAGATTAGATTTTGGGCGAAGAACTTGCATAATCAACGTTGATTATGCAAGTACTTCGCCCAAAAGCTAATCTTGAGAGTTTGCATATACCTATCGACATACCAAATATGAAGACAACCTATCTTGACTTATCGTGTTCACTAAACAGACACTGGCACAGAAGCAGTTACACGCTCGGTAAAATATAACCTTGTTGGCAAAGGTAATAGCCTGTACGCAGTCTAAAATAGTCCGCCGTAAATGACAACGTTAGAAGGCATTAGAAACACACTTGATCAAGGTCAACCAAAATAACTGAAACGTGAATGATCACAAGTGAAGTTAAAAAGTGCGGTTACATAATCCATGGCGCATAATGTTCAGCCAAGTCACCACGTATGAGGTTAGATAGCTTCTCCAACCTTATTCCCGAAACATAGTCTTGTCTGAGAACCATTTTACGTAGACGTTGAAAGCTGCTGTTACGAAGAGACACATCCGTCCACCTCGAAGGCTTTCGAACAGTAAACAGAAGCAAACATCGAACGTGGAGACGTCAATAGAACATCTGACTTGTGACGTCGCCGACGGTGTTTCCAAGTCAACAGTTTGTGTACGCTTGAACTTCGAATGTTACCGTTACATTCGAAGTTCGAACGTACACAAACCGTGCGTTGCCTTGGCAATGTGACGTCGGAGACATACACATGTAGTTGCAATGTCCTTGCACGTTTCATAGAACCATCTTTATGGGAAGAGGTGACCCTGATAAGAAAAATGCTGCCTGCATGAAAGCTCTTCACTGAATGCTTCGCCGTATGTGACTATGTCTCTGTTGCTGTAAGTTTATTTCTGCTCCCGTCGATCTTTTGTAGTACTACGCGTTTTTTACGTTTTTTTATGATATCTAACGTTAATTGATTGATTAATTGTGTTGTTGTTGACCAGTCAACTGTCCTGATGGAATCCCGCCGATTGACGGTTCTGTACGGCAGTCAGACCGGTACGGCGCAGGATGTCGCAGAGCGGGTGGCGAGAGAAGCCAAGCGTCGCCATTTCTCCACCAAAGTTCTCGCCATGGACCAATATCCTATTGTGAGTGGAGCCTTCTGTGATGTTACATGTCAGGTTGTGCGCAAATGATGTACGTCACATTGCGTAATACTAAAAGAAACGTGTTTGGCTCAGAAACGTGTTTGGCTCAGAACCAAAATTCGGTCATGTCACCAATGTTGTGCTCTTTGGAAAGGATAAAATTAGAACCCCATGGGATCTGTACCTGTATCTGTATCTATATAGCCGGTATAACCGCCATTCGGCGTAACACACCAGCTTCGCAGGCACATGGCGCGGCAGCAGCTGGTTATATTACACCGAACGACCTGTCACGTCTAACCTTCGCATATCTAACTGCATGCATCCACTGTACTTGGTTGTAAGGAGTTCCACTCTACAATCGTTCTAGGAAAATACGAATTTTTAAACATATCAATCCTCGGTTGGAAAGTCTGATGGCTCCCGTACTCCAACACGTTGTCCGTGAACTGGACACAGCTCCTGGCTGAGGCCAGGTCCATCTCAGCTGCCTCCATGGCGGCTTCCAGCTGTTTCTCCCGAGCAGCATACACTTGGGGAACAGAAACCTGAGAGCCAATTACAGTTTAGGAGAACAAGATCTCAAACAGACGAAAGTAGAAAAAGACAGAGGGGTAACAAAACACTTTCAGATGGGCATTTCCACAACAGAAACTGCAATAAGTTTAAGATTTGAAAACCTTACATTCTACGATTGTTCACCTACAAATTTTGCTCGCATATCTAACATCCTAGGAAATACATCACATGGCAAGTTACCATACAATCAATGTAACACTTTCAAATGGGAATTTCTACACCAGAAACTGCATTGAAGTTAAGACTAAAAACAACATACTCTCTACTATTGTTAACTTATAATTTCACTTGTACAGACTTTGTTGACATGGTATGGCATCACATTGCAAGTTATTACTAATGTCAACATAACTGTTGCCACTTTGAATTTGGAAATAAATGCACACTTCAAAAGAGTAGATCTAATACTGCTTGAAAAAAAGATAGATACAATCATGTGGGACATGCTACATGAGTAACGATAACATATTTGCCAGTACAGGGCAATACTGAATATTCTCTGCGCAGTTATTGGGCCAGCAGAACTTTCTTAAATCCCAGGAATTAAAGCTTTACTTCAAAATATACTTTTAGAACTTCACGGGGGGACGTAAACCAAAACCGTGATCCGTACGGAGCATTCAAATGATAATCTGCTCTGCTACAGCTTCTTAATCAATCTCAGGATTTCTTGTGCTTAGAGACTTACTTTGATCGTGCTGCTTTTAAGAGTTTTCAACCTTCTGCTAAGTCAGGTAGAAGGAAATAACTTTTCCGTGGCCACGAACAGAGCTTCCGTCGTGATTAACTTTCTTCTCTGCCTTATGTGACATGTTTTGAGATTGGTTGTTTTTCAGGCACGTTTGAGCAGTGACTTTCTCCAAGTTTGATGTCACTCGGACAGGTATCCAACGAATTAAGCTGTTTTCTTTTCAATCCATGGCATAATTACTCCATTTGCATAAATTTGCATAAAGAGCCTTGGAACCATGATGTCCCACCTGGACCATAGAACAACATACCTTAAAATGATCAAGGGGCATCAAGCTATCATTCTATGATAGTCGACTAAATCTATAAAGGGTGGGCTACGAGACCAGTTTTTTTTTTCAGGTATCTCCTCCTAGACTAATAGGTCAATCCGGGATTATAATTGTCTCCTACCCTGGCGCGAAGTCCCTTCCGTTACCGGCGAAACGCTTTCTTTGTACGGTTGGCCGCGGAGAGATGCCAGACAATTGACCGATCCCGTAGGCATAGCCCCGAACACATCCGTCAAAATGTAGACATGCAAAATAAAGCATTGTAAAAATGCAGCCATTCTCTCATTGGTCTAACTGTTAAGTTTCGTGCTATCATTGGTTGAACTGCTAATTGTGATGGACAGTCAGGGTCGGTCTATATCTGACGAGCAGCGAGTATAACCAACCAGTCTTGGGTATGCCGAGTTCCCCACATCGCTAAAATTCAGTCTCTAAGTCGGTAGGGTGTAATATACCCGTCCAGTTTTATACAGCGAGTCGAGCCGTTAGCAAGTTAGACCAGACTGATACGTTTGATCCACCCACATCGGCATGGACTCCAACTACTCCTGTCGATAAGTGTGGTGGGTTGTTTAACGTGCTCCAGGCGTGGCTTTCCATCCGGAGGCCGGGCCAAATAAGCCTCGGCGCGCTCGGCGTCACTACAACCCAGACGACAGGACCGACATCTTCAAACTAGACGATGAACAGGTATCAAGCATGTACTGTTTCAAACTTCAGCGGTTCAGAATGAACGATTAGAACTGTTAGCAGCGTTTCAGGACTGTTCGTGGCCGACCTTGTAGGGCTGCAATATCTATCAGTAACACTGCGCCAAAACAAAAAGACTCGCATTGTCGTAATGTCCTAATGTACCGTCCTCTATTTACTGGTGGTGTACAAGTTGTATCGACTTTACTTTCCAGTGAATCGGCTTCTTAAAGCTACATTTGGTGAGATTGTAAAAGTTGTGTTTCGCCACGCTTGTCAACGATGGGGCATGCGATGATGACTGTTTTTGCTTTAGCGGTGGCTTCTACAATATTTGCCCAATCCTGCTTCCCGGGTTGCAAGGTGACAGACATAAAGCTCTGTATTCCCAATAAGGAGCTCTGGCTTCCCGGTTACCTCAAGGATAGGGCGCCATTCTATAAGAATCCAATGACAGAGGCGTCTTGTATTTTATGCGGAGAAAATGCAAAGCGTTCGTTACAGGAAAGCACCGTTTACCCATTGACGAGCCCCTTGCTAGCTGTGAGAGGTCATCCCTTTGGCGTGCTATCAGCACAGTCATTTCGATCGTGTAACAACTCGGGAGTTAACTACCTTCGTCTTGTAGAGGGAGGCATAACGGACATAGAATCCAGCAGTTTCGGCGTGTTTCTGAACTTACAGCTTTTGTATCTGGATTACAACAACTTGACTCACGCCAAGAAAGATTGGTTCACCGAGTTGGGTTCTCCCGATAAGCTAGTAGCTCTGGCTTTGTCGCACAACAGGATCGTAGACATTGAGTCGGGAACCTTTGCACGACTCCGTATGCTGAAAGACCTGTCACTCAAACATAACCTTCTCCGACATGTTCGTTCTGACTGGTTTTACGGCTTGACACACTTATCGGGACTGAACTTGTTCTCAAACCGGCTCGAAACCTTACCAAAGGATGCGTTTGTGTATCTAACCGAACTGAAGCAACTGGACATGAGAAAGAACGATTTGATGAGCCTCCCCAAGGAATTTCGTTGGCCACAGAAAAGACCCGTATTCATGGATATTGCCGGGAAGGGATTGCGCGGTGTGTATGATCGTACAGTTGGATGGACAGCAACACTGTCGTCTGATTTGTCTTTCGTACAATTGAGAGTCACCCGTTTGAACACCCGCCCCAGTTTGGGTTCATACTTCATACAGGGTCAAAAGAGGCTGATCTATGTTACACATACAGAAGACGCTACTCGAACGACATCTTATGACTACGGATACAAAAAGGCCCGGCATATCAGAGGCCGCATAATGAAAAGCCAGAACTATCCCTGTCCTTTCTTGATCATAGCTGTCATGGAGGGCGAAGACACCAAACCCGAAGATACATTAAACCAATGGTGTAAACGGTTTTGGTCAGGGGAAGATACAGCTAGTACAAACTTAGGAGCGAGCAAAGGAACAACCCTACAGCTGGCTGCCATTGTGACGAAGAAGAACAACAGAACAGTTCGTCTGTTTTCCGTTTTGTTCGACCCAACCTCGTCGGCTGAAGAAAAAAGCCCGTACAACAGCAACCGGACACAGGTCGACAGTACGCCGGCGGAGGAAGGCACGAGGGCCGTGAAGTGCGTCCTTGTTAGCGGGGAGAAAACATTCGAGTTCTCCTTCCTTCCGAAGAAACGTGAACAGTCAGACACCACCACAGTACACTACAATACCACGTCCACTGTGCGCTACAATACCAGCGAGCAAGGTCGCGACAACACGACATATGTTGTATTTAGGGAGAGCAGCACGGCTTTCATCCCTCCAGCTGATGTGCACGAGGAACTGACGCCTACCCTGATGGACATAACTATAACGATGCGACCAGACCAAAATCAAGACCAACCGACGATCTCTGCAGGTAAGATGTTCATGATCTCAGCGGCAACATTTTTAGGCCTGGTGGTTGTCACCTACATAGTCAGTATGCTGGGAAAGACACCGTGCCCCTCCCGTCGCCATGGCGACCAGGACGCCACTGATGATCCGAATACCTACTGTGAGATAACTGACGTTACGACAACAACCGCCACACAGGTGTTCAACACACGGGCTGGGCAGGCCCAAACGGCGGTAACAGCCGAGGATGACATGCCAACCTATAGTGAAATCCCCACCGAGTACTTCAGTTTCAATAACCCTGGGTATCGGCGTGCTTCGCTTCCAACAGAAGACCACGTCTACTGGCAGATACCGGACAAGTACTACCGCTATCAGAACACGCGGCCATCCTCACTACCACTGAGCTTTGATGTGACGTATGAAAACGTCCAATACGAGAACGTTGGACGCTGGCAGCGGCAACCTTCTGACAATAATGTACAAGACGCGGAGGTGTCCCCTCCTTCTGTGTCAAGGTCAGGCACCATGCATCCACACTACGTGAATCACACTGATATGTCCAAATCTCCAGACTACACAACGATGACTGGGGAGGTAGAGAAGGAGGCAGACGTCATTGCCCACGGAAGACCCAAAACAACGAATCTAAAGTCTCGTGACATGATTCGAAGAGGGGCATATGGTACAAAGCGGCGGTCTGCAGGTGTAGCCTGGAGAATCAGGCCTCAGGATGAAGACAACCCATCGTACGGGCCCGCAGACCAGGTTGTGGCTAGGAACCGGCGGGCGGACGTCAATCAACCGCCAAGGGGTGCTCCCGTCTCAAGGTCTACCGATGAGGTCTTGAAGACATATCCGGAGTGGGGCGGAGTCCCAGTTCACAAGTCTTTGAGCCAAGAAATACCGTTGTCAGAAGAAAGAACAACAGGGACTGGAAGGATGACACTTAGGCCCCGTTATAGTCTGTAAAGATGGAAGTGTGTACTTTTGTTGAGTCCGCGATCCGATCCGATCCGATCCTTAGCCAGCCAAAAGAAACTGATAGCCTGGTTAAGGCCTGACCATGTGGCCATTCAAAGGGAACTGGTAGCCTTGAACATGCTTCACCATGCAGCCACTCAAAAGAAACTGATGGACTGGAACAGCTGACCATGTGGCTATTCAAAAATAACTGATAGCCTTGAACAGGTTCCACCCGGTGGCCATCCAAAAGATTGTGAATCTGACTCTCAAACTGATGGACTGGAAAAGACCTTGCCATGTGGCCATTGAAAAGAAACTGATAGACTGGAAGAGGCCTGACCATGTGGTCATTCAAAAGGAGCTGATAGCCTTGAACTGGCATGTCCATGTGGCCATTGAAAGAGAACTGATAGCCTTACAGGCCTGACTATGTGGCCATTCAAAAGGAATTCATAGCCTTGAACAGGCTTCACCATGTGACAATTCAAAAGAAATTGACAATCTTCAATAGACTTGACCGATTGACCATTTAAAAGGAACTGCTAGCCTTGAACAGACTTGTCCGCGTGGCCATTTAAAGAGAACCGATAGCCTTGAACAGGCTTCACCACTTGACTATTCAAAAGGAACTAACGGACCTGGCTGTGTGGCCATTAAAAAGAACTGATAGGAAAATCGATCAACTTGAATTCAGAGGAGGCTAGCTGTAGGACAGAAGAAAATTTGATGCGTTGGAACAAAATTTTAGCTCTGTACTATCAATAACTGTGTTTTACATCAATATCAATTACGATTTCATGGTAGATTACAATCTGCTAAAAACGTCAATTTCATTCTTCCACTAAAATATGTGTGTTTTATGCTAACACGAAGTAACGATATCGTATGCACAGTCCGTTTTACCTTTATTTTCGTGTTTTTTTTTCTAGATGTTACGAAAGAAAGGATAGAGTCGCTTACCTTTATGTTTATTCATTCACCGCAGTGTCTTGGACATGGATAGCAAACCCTAACTCCCGGAAGCTGTTTTTTTCAGGAATGAAAATATAAAAGCTGGGAAACAGCAGGCTACTAGAGCTACCATTAACGTCAATATGACTTGGTGTTAGATTGTATAAAACAACTTCAAATAGATTTGATTTTGTGATATTTTAGGCACAAAGTAATAAATCTGAATTAGTGTAAACTTTCTAGTGTTGACATTTCTTTCAAGACTCCATAGCATGGTACAACTGAATGAATGAATGAATGAATGAATGAGTGAATGAATAGATGGATGGATGGATGGAAGGATGGATTGATGAATGGATGGATGGATGGATGGATGGATGGATAGATAGATGGATGGATGGATGGAAAGATGGATGGATGGATGGATGAATGAATAAATAAATAAATAAATGAATAAACAAATGAATCGATCGATCAATCAATATGAATACTCAATATGAACGATATTCTAAACGTCCTTGGCCTAAAAGTAATGTTAACCATGTACGTTTCTAGTACTTTCACCTCTTGTTCGATCTAGTCTATCTTAGCGGTGTAACAAATGCATATTGTAAACCAGGAGAACTGTTATCAAAAATAGTAACACCAATCATAGGGCAGGATTTCAGCTAGGCTCCCATTGCCATAGAAACCACCTAGTTATCCTGTCTGTTAGCTGTCACACCTGGCACCACAGACAGACATGGAGGAAGGGATGGGAAATGAGATCTAGATGTTGGGAGGGTGAGAAATGAGATGTATCCAAGCCGGTTAGAATGGATTTTAAACCTCCTTACTTTATCTGTTCCTTTAGAGGCAGACAATGTCAGTTTCCCCCACATCAAAAACCAAGTTTGAAAATCCAAAAAGAAAAGACTTGACTGCCGAAAAATGTTCAAAGTACAGAGAAACGACCTGTGAAACTCTCTTCCTACCACCTGCAGATCAGACATCTGCAGCTGTCAATCACTGAATAGCAACAGCAATAGATCCTTAGCAACTAGAGTCTGGCCTGGGCAGGCAGCTCTGTGGGCTGATGACGGCTGCATAAATTATCCATATTTAGAAAGGAGGATTCCCTTGAGTTAACGGCCCTAGCCATCAAGCTCTTGGGTTGTGAGGCGGTTACAGGGCGGCGAGCGGTCACAGGAGGCTTGATTGAATTCAGGCTATATATTGTATTGGTATATATGTAGGAGAACACACTCCCCAACCTCGATATATATCAGTCTCAGGTCTCTGCAAACCGTTAATAAATCTTGGAAGTTAACAGAAATGGATTAGGCAACAAATTCTGCTAATGCATGTACTTTCGAATCCTTCCTTGTGTGCACGATGTCCAAATTCCTCTTTTACAACCGCAGAACGGACTTAGCAACGGTTTAGCCGTCAGAAGTCTAGGGTGTATCTGAGTCAGACAAAGGTTCAAACTGTACGTAACTTGACCGTATATCAACCAAATTGATCTGCCCTACTGATCGCTAAGAATTCCTGAATAATGGCTTTATGTCAAAAGTCAATGTTTGAAATCAATCAAAACAGGTTATGTTTAAGTTGCTGCACTTTTAAACATATATTAATTATGCAAGTTTATCTAATTAGTTTAAATCGAAATATAAAGTAAATGTAAAGTATTACAGGCATGTAGAATATATGTTAATTAGTTGGCGTTTCTGTAGGCCAAAAGATGGTAATTCTGGACGAGATTGAGCCTTTGCAGATAAAAATTCGCCATCTTTAAAAAATGACCGTTTCCATGGCAACCGGTGACCACCAGTTAACCCAAAACTTACCCATTTTTCTACATTTTTCTACGTCACCGACGCCAACTCTTAAAGAGGCTTTTCTGCCAATATGCAGCACCGAAACGACGGAAAGTCCGCATAATGTCCAAGCCAAGGGCATGAGCAGGCTCTCCATCCCGTTTTACCTGTTTTTTGAAAAGCGATGTCCTGAAAAATGATGTTTTTATCAATTTCCCTACTGTAACGTTGTTAAGGCCTGCACGTTGGCAAAATAGCCTCAAAACACAGTGTTTTTCACATGACTTTAAACCCCTGCTGCGGGAAAAGTAATAGTCGCAGATACGCCAAATTTGGATATATGGTGGATATAACTTTTCTGAAAATTTTGAACAAATTTTAAGACAAAATATGTTTCTTAAGGTTCCGGGTCGGAGTTCAATTGTGACCGGGGGTTGGGTCATGACCCGGTAATCTGCCGGAAGTGCGTGGTCGTCACCCTGATTTCTGCCCGAGATTGCTTGGTGATGGTTTTAGCTGTGTATGAATATTTTGAATCTTCTGAAAAGCCCGTGAGTTGTAGTATTTTTGGGCGCGGTGCAGTTGGTTCGCTATCGAAGCCTTTTTTGTATTAGTCCGCGGGAACGGTGATGCGGTTTTCTCGCCTGATGACCCAAATAGCATCGTTTTTAATGCATTTTCACCGAATTTGCGTCATCGGAGATTGCGAAAAAGTTATCACATGACTTTTTTATTTTTTTTCATTTTTCAGAGACACCATTTACTAAGCTTTCTCAGCATATATGCCGTGACCCCAGGAAAACTCGTTTTTTCCGAGCAGGTTCGATCAAAAAAGTGTAAAAAAATGATAATTTTCGGATGCCAAATTTACATTTTACTATGGTTTCTACCCAAAATAAAGGGACAACGGACAATACCGATAAATACATCGGAAAACAGCAGAAAACCGCTTTTCGACCATGTCATTACATTTTCCGTCCTACTTTTCTCGGCGGAATTGTAGCCCGTCGACCTGAGGGTGTCGGCCTACATACGAAATCGCAAAAAAACTCCGGTCCGAGACCTTAACTCCTGATACTTTTGACGGATTTTGTTGATTCAAAGCCCAAAATGCAGAAAATGATATGGCCTATCAACATAATGTATTACACAAGACCCCATAGGTAGCCCAAATAAATGCCTGATATTGGAAAGTAAACAATACATTTGTTTACACAAAATTACCCCCAAAAATGGACTTAAAAGACTCATAGCTTCTTATAGAGTTAAAATGTCAACCAAAAACATAATATTTCGTGATTCCTGTGGTATCTTTTGCCTGCAAACCGAATTTCACTGAAAATTATTGATGTTTGATATTTTGTCCCAGTCCTCTGAATTAAGTCCCAAAAATTGAGGTCCATTTTGATGACGTCACCATATCACGTGATAATTCCTAAAAAGCTGGACATTTGACATTGTTATCATGCATAATTATAAAGTAGAGGAATTAACCTTTTCAAAAATGTAAGTCACCCTTTGTCCCTCTGTTTGGTACCAAATGGCTATTTTGAGGGACCTGGCCCATGGACTAAGTGTTGTTGCCAGGTACGCCGCCGTGTTCGCCTCGGACCAGGCGGAGTCTGACAGCGCGATCCAGCAGCAAGTGCAGACCAACCTGGCGGTGGCCATCAACAACGGCACGTTCAACGGGACACTGAACGTCACCGACAGTCAGGCAGTGCAGCCCATAGCACTCACAACGGACGGTAGGTGATGGATGGATGGATGGATGGATGGATGGATGGATGGATGGATGGATGGATGGATGGATGGATGGACGGACGGACGGATGGTTGAATAGATCGATGCGTGGGTAGACGGATGGATATGTAAGAGAGGTAGATACTAGTAGTTATGGACAGGTATAAAGAAAGGTAGATAAATGAATGAGTGTATGGATTTACTCGCAAAGATTTCGTCTCAGTAGTTTGCATCTTCTAAGAGATGAGTTTGATGACTTTGTTCCAGAGTTGGAGCTGGTCTCCACAGACTCGTCCTTCTGTACCCTGACGTGTGGGGAGGGGGGCGTGTGTCAGCTGGGTGAGAAGTTCCCCGGGGTGGTGATAGCGGAGTGCGTGTGCGTGGAAAACTACTGCTACGCCGGCACGTGTGACGTCATAGTGGACCAGGGCCCGAGATGCAGGTCAGTTATGCTTCTTCGATTATCAATTCTACTTCAACTTCCCCTTTTGATATAATGTCAATGGATATAAACCCGCCGCTAGGGCTTCACTTTATGCAGATTAGACACGTGACTGAGCACGTAGTGGATCAAATGGAAAAGATAATCTGTAGCGTCTTCCGTCTCTTTATCCCAATTACAGACACGTGACTGAGTACGTAGTGGATAGAATGAAGCAAATAATCTGTAGCGTCCCCCGTCTCTATGTCTCTATTCAGAGCTAGCTATGTCTATTGTTATAGCTGCTAAGTGTGCTTGTTTCTGTTGCAAGCCGATGATCTGTAGCGCCCTCCGTTTCTACGTCGCTATTTCTACGTCTCCATATCGTTTCTGTAGGACAAAGATTGTGTATTCTGGACAAGATTGAGCCTTTGCGGATAGAAATTCGCCATCTTTAAAAAAATGACCGTTTCCATGGCAACCGGTGACCACCAGTCAACCCAAAACTTACCCATATTTCTACAATTGGACCAAGGCCTTACCACCACCCAAAATTTTTCAAAAATCGACATTTTGTCCTTTGCTACAAGGTATAATTACAGCTAGATGGACACTCTTAAAATTACCCATGATGCATTGCGATATTTGCGGCGATTCGATAACATGGCCGTTGGGTGTAGTTCTTAAAATTCTTATAACTCCTGATATTTTTGACGGATTTTGTTGGTTCAAAGCCCAAAATGCAGAAAATGATATGGCCTATTAACATAATGTATTACACAAGACCCCATAGGTGGTCCAAATAAATGCCTGATTTTGGAAAGTAAACAATACATTTTTTTTCACAAAATTACCCCAAAAAATGGACTTCAAAGACTCATAGCTTCTTATAGAGTTAAAATATCAACCAAAAACATACTATTTCGTGATCCCTGTGGTATCTTTTGCCTACAAACCGATTTTCACCGAAGATTATTGATGTTTGATATTTTGTCCCATTCCTCTTAATTTAGTCCCAAAAATCGAGGTCCATTTTAATGAAGTCACCATATCACGTGATAATTCCTAAAAAGCTGGACATTTGACATTGTTATCATGCATAATTATAAAGTAGAGGAATCAACCTTTTCAAAAAAGTAAGTCACCCTTTGTCCCTCTGTTTGGTACCAAAAACCTGCTTGGCCCATGGACTATCTAGTATACAGGAAATTTCTAACGACCAAGAGGATTAATTTCTAACGACCAAGAGGATTAATTGCATCGTTATTTTCCCTACCGTTGCATGAAAAATTTACAGCATGTTTACAAAAAACTTGACGTTAACGTTATAGAGTCTATTCCAAGTCACCAAGAGGGTTTTTGAATGAAATTTGTGATAATTTTGAATTATTTCTAATAAAAGAATATCTGAGTAACAATAGTTCTAATTTTTTCTAAAAGATTGAGTAGGAAAATTTGAATTTATTCAAATTCAATTAGATAGTTTAGAAACATTTACAAAGTTACTGCCCAAAAATCTCTTTATTTAGAATAATTTCTAAACATCTATATGATTCTTTCACTTTTACAAATATTTACAAAAAAATGGTAGAAAATGGTAGATAATGGTAGAATGGTGATTGCCCCCATAAATGTAGGTGCTAATCCGCCCCCTCTGTCTGCTTTTGTATATCTTTAGATTTTACTGTGCAGGACACTGTTTGGTCCTTTGTGGAGAGCATTCTTCCCTATACTTGGCAATGATGTGTGAATTGCTTTCTTCCCAGCCCTCCGACCTATTTATAAAGATGTTACAAATAATGGTAGAAAATGGTAAGAAATTATAAATAATTGTAAATAATAGTAGAATGCTGTTACCATTGTTTAGAAACTGTTATAAATATTCTGTTCCACATGATGAAAATTTCTATAAGTTTTAGAAAACCGGAGGAATATTTATAAAGTTGAAATCACATTCCAAATATTTCTTAAGTATCAAATCTCTCACACAAATAATTACAATAGATTGAAAACATTTGTTAATTATGACAATAACAACCCTCTTGGTGACTTGGAATGGACTCTACTAGAACAAACAAGATTGGCAACATAAAAAGATGTTGCCATGGCGACGGTGGTCTCTGTTAACGTTTTCGTTTTTAGCCCACATGCAAAATAACTGAATAAGGACCTTGCATAATTTCGGCATAAATCATATCAGTCAATCACCTTCTCTACCAAAATAACACAAGTTGTGCAATGTATGAAAATCTTGTTTTCACAAAAAAAGATATCGTACCATTTCCTCATAAATCATGTAAATGAGGCCCTCTATGCAAGATGTGTGTCTAATAGTGGCCACATTTACTTAACTTCCAAATGGTGCAAAAATGAAATCCCCATCATTTACCACTATGGATTTATAGTATTTTGTCATTAATTATGCAAATTAAGTATCAATTTGCATAATTGATATCTATCGATATTTATCTCTTTCTCAGTTACATATGTCATGTGTTTGAGAGTCCTATAATAGAATGCAGCTGATTTATTAACTGTCCTCATTAATTATTCAAATCAGATATTGATTTGCATAATTGACTTATGATTATGTAAATCATCACTTAAGCTATCTACACACCAAAAATTATGATGATCCGTCATCCCCTTCTTGCGTTATTCTCTTTCAAAGTTTGAGTCAAAATCAGCTCCTGCAGTTCCAAAAAAAGCCGCTAGGGGGTCCAAATCTACAGGACATATTTTCCTCACAAAGAGCTATCCACCACTTAAAAAGCATGGCTATAGCATGTTCAGAAGACAAGATTTGACAAGTGAAAGTTCCCCTGCAGTACCATAGAAAGTCGCTAGGGGGCCCAAAATCCAACCATTACAAGGTCTCCCACAGACCTACCCACCTACAAAATATGAAGACAATACATCCAGGCATTCTTTAGTTATCGTCCCATGGACTTTCACATTCCTGTACAATTCCTAGAATTCTTGCAATCTGCACACAATAAAGTAAAAATTTGGCTCGCCCCTGAGGCGTCGCCAAAAAAATTTGGCTCGCCCCTGAGGCGTCGCCAAAAATATAAACTTTCTACGGAAAATCTAACCATTAATTCTGGCGATTTGGTGGAAACATGGCGGCCTTTGTTTTACAACATCTACCCAAGCTGTTGTTGTCCTATGACTAGTATGAGCCCATTCACGGTTCCGACTACGCATGTGTGCAGTGTCAAAAGTAAAGGCCCCCGAGACGTAAACAAAACCCGTCGCCAGTCTTTGTTTACTCTACCGTCAATTGCAAGAAAATGGCCCCTGGGAATACGCCATGCCACCATGGGAGTACTGTATCTCCCCGACTATACCAGATGATTGGTACCACATGTTAGAGAGACTGATGATGCAATATAACAGACTTTTGATTATGCAAAGTAGTTCGCCCAAAATCTAATCATCTTGAGATTTTGCACACAGCTACCAGTATACCAAATATATGAAGACAATTCAGTAGGCGTTCTCGACTTATCGTGTTCACTAAAGATACACAGAAACACGCTCTGTAAAATATAACCTTCTTGGCGAAGGTAATAAATCAAAGTTAACGTTACCTCTAAGTCACCAGTTGCAATACAAAACGACGCCAGCAATGCCATTAATTTATCGCCACAAAGGCCATTAAGGAAACAGTTGACCTCAGGCAGCTGTGACCCACGCCATTGAAAGATGAACACAGAGCTCTACGACAGTACGAGCACACAACTTCTTCAGACCACGTTTACAGCTGCACTAGTACTGGCGCGACATTTCGTACGTCGCGCCACATTTAGCCTCAATCCTGTAATATCCATCCGCAAACATCTGGCGGCCATTACAGTCGAAATGATATACACAAATAGGATTTTAACCTTTGAATATTAAACGTAGGGTGTTTTTTATTATCTTTAAGTTTTACAGTCTGTCACGGATTATCAATTGATAGGTAGTTGAGTACTATTTTCTGTCAGCAGCGAGTGAAAATAAGCCACCGATTATATCCCCCCTCTAATCATAATGGTTTGGCCTGGTGTTAAAGGTTATAGGTTACAGTGGCCAAGACGTGCTGTGCACGGTGTGTGTAACGTTACTGAAGTTATGTGTGACATTTTGCTAATTGAGCCTTTCTATGGAGGTTCCCACAAACAGCTGATAGATCTGCTGTGGGCTGAGATCCCAGGATGTGTCAAGGTTGTTCTTCCAGCCAAGAAATGGCACTGGCGGGCCCGTACAGCTGCCCTGTACATCTCACAACAGATCCCGCACCAGCACAACTTCAGGTAAACAACGACCTATATGGCTTGGGGAAAAACATTATTTATATTTACTAATACATGTAACATGTTAGCTAATTACTTCCGTGATGTTGTGTTGGGTGTTTGGCCCAGAAACCAGAGGTCCTGGGTTCGAATACATCTACATTACGTTACCCCCAAATAACCCCTTCAGGGGCAAAGTAGGGGGGAGTTGAGGTCCCGGGCTAATTTAAGGCGGGCAGGCCTCCAGCCTGGCACGGAACGACTCAACGGTGGGAGCCGTCGCAACCGTGCCAGACAGGGTATTCCACAGTGGGATAGTACGGGGAAAGAAAGAGTGTTAATATGTGTCGGTTCTTGCGTGGATGGTGTAAAACTTGAGGTGGATAGACACTAGACACAGTGGATAACAACCCACTGCCCCTTCGGCTTCAAAAAGGCTATGGGCCTACCTTTACCTTAGCTGCCGGCGACTGTTGCAGGGCCTTCACCTTAACCTTTTACTTACTTCCATGTTAGTCTTTAATGTTTTGCTATGTTAGTATGTATAATCATCATAAACCGAATATTTTCACCACAGGGTCCTGTTTGCTAGTTCAGTACTCAACCTGGCAGAGCTACTTGCCCTCCGACCTGACCTGACCTCGCTGAAGAAACTCCTGTACTTCCATGAGAACCAGCTAGTCTATCCTATCAGGAAGCACCAGGACAGAGACTTCCAGTATGGCTATAATCAGGTCTTATCCTGGTGAGTACACCTACAAGCTGTTGTTATCTTGGTACTGTAAAACTGTGCTGATTACATTCACAGTCAAATCTGATTGGGCAACCACTTGGTGCAGGCAACCACCTCTAGTCACAAGCCACATTAAAACAGTCCCGTCCACTTTCACATAGTTAACCACGTTATGTCTTGAGCAATTACCTGGTCCTCAGCTGTGAATTATTTTTCCTCGGTGCCTTGAGCTGTTGCTGAATCCAGGTTTAACTGTACATCTACCTTGGGCAAGGACAGCGGCAGCCAGACCTTTAAGTTTAAGTATCATCGAGTTGGCTGCAACTGCTGTTGGTTGCAACAACACAAAGTTCAGTAAATTTGATGTTTGCTGTTCAGCCAGATTTTGTTGATTCTAATTCTAAGACAACTGAAATCACAACTCTACACTCTCGCATCTATAACAATACTGTATTGTTTTATCATCCAGCCTGGTAGCTGATGTCGTCCTCTTCAACTCCCAGTACAACCAGGACTCCTTCCTGTCCTCCATCAAAGCCCACTTCAGCGTCATGCCAGACTGCAGGCCCAAGGGTCTGGCTGATCAGATCAGACCAAAATGTCAGGTTCTCTATTTTCCCATCAACTTCCCTGCACGTTGGAGAGACTGTTACAGAACAGATGTCAAAACAGACACTATGTCTTCAGGTCATGAGGTCGCTACTGGGGAACAAACTGGCAGGACTTGTGCAGGGCAATTCTCAACCATGGATGATAAAGGCACCACTTCTATCCTGGACTACACAGACACTAGTTCTTTAGAGCAGCTCTCAACTGCTGACTGTGCAGAAAACTCAACAGATGAGGACATGAGAAACGACTTTGTTTTGGCTGCAGATAGAAGTGATGAAGAAGATGCACTGCTCAGTGCTACAGCTAGTTTAAGTAAGACATCAAATAAAAGCAATAATTTGAAGATGTTGACTGCAGAATCTTCAGAGAGTGGTGAGAAGTTGAAGTTTAGTCAGCATGGAATGAGCATACAAGGAGAAATGGCTTCAAGTGTTGGAAGCTGTGTGAAAAGTGACCAGGACCTTTCTAAGGAGAAAGGGAAACCTAGCAGTGACCAGGAGAAGTGCAGGTCTGACAGATCAGAACCATGTGATGACCAGGGAAGTGGCTTTATGATGAGAAGTAAAGATGGACCTCTGCACATTGTGTGGCCACATCGCTGGTAGGACGATGTACCTTTTTTAATCTATCAATGCATGACAGCTCTTTGTTAGATGTACTGCAAAATGCATTTTCCAGCTTTTAACCTTAATCAGACTGAAGTAGCCATTTGGCACCCAATTCCCTATTGGCTACAGAGTTAGGCAGCAGGGATACGTTTAAAGTGAGCCTAGATAGATGGACGTTGACCATGATAAGGATTAAACTATTGTGTTTCTTAACCCCACAGGGAACATGACAAGAACCCGGACTTGTTTTTCCACACACTGTTCCAGCTGAAGGAGGAAGGCTGCAGTTTCATGGTGTCTGTGCTTGGACAGGAGTACACTGATGTACCTGGTAAGGAAGTGACTTGCATCATCACATGTGGCCCTAGTTTGCATGGCTTATCATGATTAAAACATATTGAAGCAACAGCAATTTTACTTGTCTACAACTATTATGAATCAATTGTGGACACACTATGTAACATATATATATGCAATAGAGCTAATCCTAAATAGAATGGTGCACCTGCTGCAGTGCTTGTTTTCCATTTTTGATTTTGTCCACTGCAGAAATATTTGCTGAGGCAGCAGAAAAACTGGAAGGACAAATTCATCAGTGGGGACACCTGGCAGCTAAAGAGGATTACTACAGGCTGTTGCACCAGGCTGATGTGGTAGTTTCTACTGCAGATCATGAGTTCTATGGGGTCTCTATGTAAGTGTAGTTCTGTGATTAATTGTAAATTTGCATTAGTGTAGCCCTGCTCAGTGACATGTTCAGGTACATGTAGGTCTAGCACTTGTACTGCATTGTGCTAAGAGCTTTTAAATTGAAGTAGTACACTACAGACTGTATGGCACCGTTTCTTTGGTTCTTGATTATATGTTGTTTGTAATGGAAATTACACAGCAAAGAAGTTTGAAATTCACATATTTTTGCCAGGTTGGAATCTGTTTACTGTGGATGTTACCCTCTCTGTCCCAACAGACTGGTCTATCCTGAAATCTTTCCCAGTAAGTAGAGACATCTCTAGTGGAATCACTATGGAAAATGCTATCGTTTTATTGTCTCTTTGTATGTTTACCTGTGTGTGCACTTGTGTAAGTATGCTATTACAACAGTCTTTTGATGCCCTGCTGGTGATATAGCATTCCTGAATAGACATGTAGTTGAGTACTGTGTTGTTGAAAAAGCATTACATTTTGTCTCAAGAATTATGCTTTAACTTAGTTTAAGTTTGACCAGCTTTAGCATTATCTATGTTGTCACTCACCATGTGTCACATTTCCACCAATTCTTTTGAACATTATTGTCTGTAGACAGTAACATGACACACCTCACACCTTTCACTATTGATTCCCAGAGGAGTGCCTGTATAACACGCCACAACAGCTGAAGAAGAGGTTGAGGGATTATTGTAGAAGACCACAGTTAGCAAGAAAACATACAATAAATGTGAGTGTTCGCTGTTTTTGAGATGGCATATCTTATGCTGGAGAAACATTTACTGTTGTTACCATTCTAATTTGTGTATCTTCTCTTTCTGAAGATTTGCTGGCTTGAATTTTGCAATCATTGTTGTGTAACTCTATTTCAGCCAAAGAAAGCAGACAAGTATTAATCCAAAGCACCTGCCAGGAACTAAATTAAAAATGCAAAGGCTGCTTGAAGACAAACTACATGTATCAGAATCTACCTCTTACTCCAGTTGGGCTGGAAATACTTATTATGATTATTTTGTTACAATCTTCTCATACATATATTGATGATACTATAATATGTCCTTCTTTTGTTTTTCTAGCTTGAAATACATCAGTACAGTTGGGAGGGCCTGGCAGAGGAGTATAGGAGACTATTGCAGTGATAGCTGTAGGTCAGTAGTGTTGAAAAAATCTTGAAGGAGCCTCAGAGATTCCTGCACTGCACTAATAAAAATGTTGCCACATTCATCTTTGTAGATGTGCTCTCTTATATGTCCTTTTAAGTGTTTCTAATATATCCATCCCCTTGATAACAAGACAGTACGCACATGTAGCTCTAAGGTAGAAATAATTTATTCACACTTATTAAACACTATAAAATCACCACACAGTCGTTCATCACATATTACCTAAAATTACTAAAAATTCACTCCTCTGAATTCAGATTTATCTTTGCTTTTAGAAAAGCAAGGAAGAGCAACATTAGTTTGATGCATTTCTACAGGAACTTATAAATAACCCTAATGCATAGATGCTATATAAAATTATTTGGTCAATGGACGGATGTGTTGAATCAATGTATGTACAGTATATTTTCAAAGTGTTAGGTGCATAGATACTACTGGAAAATATTTTCAGCCTGATCAATCTCTCCTTTTTGCACATTGGAGTCTGACTGGCTGGAGGCAAGAAAAGGACTGTGCAGAATGTCTGGCATGATGTGTTTTGTATGAAATAGTCATTGAAGGCTGATACATTATAACTGCTTGCAATTACTCCAGATTGACATGTTCAGGTGACTTATTTTGTGATCACACAATTTTGCCATTTTATGGTACACTAATTGCATAGTCATCCTCTTATTGCATAGTGATACAGCAACACTAAATCATCTTTACCTCTAAAAGTACTGGCAGCTTTTTACATCAAGGTAATAAAATACACTTTACAATAAACAACAAATAAAACCAGCAAGCAACAACATCACTCTTGTAACACTCTAAGAGTCTACAAAAAATTAGCAAAATGCTGCCAACTCCATTCAATTCTAGTACAAAATTTTCAAAAATATCAATCTTTGCAAACCCCTCAAGGGCAATTCATCTATAAAACGTCATTTTCCACTTTGTCTATTATTGATAACTTTAATGCCAGTATAAAAGTCCCCCTTGTTTTGCTGTTAAATCTGTTAAATCCCTACGATTCTTCACAAAGTCACCCAGCCGTGGGTTGAGCTGAGGTCATCAAAGATGTGTATCAGCAATGTTTATCCTTCTCATTTCATAGTGTTCGTTAGAATCCCCGCTATAGTCCAGGTCGTTAGTGAGCTGACTCTGGTTCCGGGACTGCGGTCGCTCCTCCTCCCCGCTGGAGTCAAACGGCGCCCCCGTCTTCAGGGCGAAGATCAGATCGTCAAACTCCTGCTCCTCCTGTAAGTCCTGGTCGTCTACCGGTGAGCGGGTCGGCGTGGTGATGTAGATGTTGCCGGGAGTAGCTGGGGAGTATTTCTTCAGGTTGGAGGGAGTCAGGGATCCGAGCCCGTCATGGCCCCAGTCGCTGGACTGAATTCAAAATATTTGTGTTAGCATCATATTCATAAGCTGTGAAAAAGGCACAATGTCACTAAACAGGATATACAGAATACAACATAAGAAGAATGATACATATGTCACCATGACATATATGGACGGCTCTTTTAAAAACAACAGGTCTTGAGTAAGAAGACAATCTTGCTTACTTCTCCAATGTCATCTTGTCCCACCAGTTTCATGGTACTGCCAGCCAGGGACCCATCGTGGCTGTACACGATCTGCGGCATCATGCCATTCTCAGCTGGGGTCTGTAGCTCGTAGCTGGCTTTCACAGGCCAGCACAGCTGGTTCCTCAAGAGTACATAAACCACCAGCATATACACACCCTGCAACAACAAGACAAAAAAGTACAATGAAGGAAACTGCATTCATTTACTTTAAATTTGTATTATTTCATGGTAGGGGGGAGGAGGTTTTTGTTGTGTTTTACATTTGCGGTGGAAACAATTTTGTACTTCAGTCATCAAGGTTTGTGTTGTCATGACTTTGCAGTGGAGAAGTCACCACTGTAAAAGTTTCATGATTTACAGTATTACAGTAGTGTCCATGATATTTACAACTCTATTTCTGATACACAGATCACCCTAATGTTTTTCTCTATCTATTCTTCGGATTATCTGAAAAGATTCATATAACACAATTGAGATCTTGCCAACAATATCATGTATATATTTTACTGACCTGTAGCACATTGAAGATACAGAAGATGACCAGAAGCCACAGGTAGCCATAGGCCAGGTGTAGCCCTCCAAACACCCAGGTCAGAACCACAAACAGGTACATGAACAGGATCAGGGGAACCTCTGAAAAAAGGAACATGAATGAGTCAGAAACTTAGCCATTTTCATTTTGCCACTTTGACATTGTTTGCAACAACCAGAATAGCCCTATAGACTTGAAACAGGGCTGTCTTCAACTTTAATTTTTTTCCATCCCATTTGATTAGGAGCCCATGATGTTAATTTTCATTGTTAAATCTGTCGTTTTAGGCTTACCAAAATATATTTTCCTCAATCTTGTGTCATGAAGTCAAGGTACTTTGGACAGATGGGGTGGAATTCCGCCCCAACAAGCAAATTTCCATACGAGGACAAAAGGAGATGTCAGTCCATCTTCTCCTTTGAGTTACGATGCACCTAGACAGTTCTTACTCATTGATCATGATATTCTTTTACTCATAAATCATTAGCTTAAGATCCTTACCGTTTGCATTGTAACGTCCCCTGTAGATATCATCGTACATCTTCCACTGTTGAGTGACTTGGTAGGCTTGGAAGCACACTCCAATAACCACCACCAGACACAACAACGCAGGACCCACCACTCCGGCCAGGGCAGCATACCCATTGGGAATTAGACACCTAATACAAAAGGAAGGCAGAGTTATATCCTACCCTCAATATTTCAAATTACTGTAAAGTTTTGAGTGTTTCAGTCACATAACGCAAATGCATCTCATCATGTTTCACTTCCATATAGGTACAGGAGTGAAATAAATTGGACCTGCAAGTTTTAAAAGATGCGCAGTATGTTGCCCTATTTCTGAAAGTATTTTAATCAGATCTACCTTTACTTACTTAATATTATCCAACTAACAGAGCACAACATGTGAGGCATGTACAGAATTCCTGTAATTTTTAACATGTGCCATGTAAGGAAAACTTCCAATAGCAAGGACTAATTTGTACAAAAACCTTTAAACAATAGTCTGCATGACTCACATGTCCCCATTTCCATGGACATCTGCATACAGTGTTGTGATGTCCCACTGCCAGACAGCAAACACCACTATGATGAAGACTCCCACCACCAGCACAGGAAGGCCTGCAACAGGAATTTAACCAAAATTTTAGTCTCTAATTCCTGAAGAAAAATTCCTGAAGAAATCTATCTCAAGAAAATCTACCACAAAGTAATCCAACTGCAATGCACAGACTATGTGCAGTTCCTGTACCAGGAAAAACATAAGACTTGAACTTACCCCAGCCCAGGACAAAGAACAGCATGTACTTGTTTTCTGTGTGCTCATCATTCATCACAAGGATCCTGTAGAAGTTGACGGCCTGAAAGCACATAAGTGGAACCATTGATTTCAAGAACAAGTTGGAATTTTGTGAAGGCTGATAATGTGAAATTCAGATTGTAAATGACATACAAATAAGCCCACATCTAAGGTGCAGCATGTCGTACCTGTATGAACATCCAAGTAAACTGTGCCAGGAAGAAGTAGTGAAGAACAATGCCGAGTGCAGCACAGCTGCCCTGGTCTAAGGTACTGCTGATGTAGGCTCCTACAGTGAAAGCAATCTGAAAAAAGGAAGCAAAATGCTTTTTGATGTCTGATAAACTTGTACAAATCTAACTAACTAAATGGCTGATATCTCAGACCATAAATATGAAATGTTAAATAATCTTTCAATTGACATGTAACTTTACTAGTCGAAACGCGTGGTCATATGAGATACATGTCCCAGGACAAAATAAATGATAAAGAAAGCAAGACATACCTGAGTGGCCATACATGCAAATGCCAGATGCATGTGCAGCTTGTAGGAGAACATGGAGTACATGTTGCACAGGTGGTGTGCCAGGATGGTCAGGGCCATTCCAATGATAGTGATGAAGCAGGCTGCGTACACGTAATTAGTGTACCCAGCTAGGTTATCTGTCTTGGCTTGTGCTGCGTAGTCCGACATGTGGGTGCAAGCACACTCCACGTAGTTGGACTGATCGTTCAGTACTCTACAGCCAGTTGTCTGCCAAGAAGTCGTCGGGTTCCAGGTAACACAACTTGCGCCTTCAGGTGTGATGCGCTGGTCAACGGTGTGGATAAGATACTTGACAGGGTCATCGGGGTTGAGGTTTGTAAATTCTCTGTCCCTCATGGAGACAGAGATGACCTTCTGTCCAACAACAGGCGAGTCCACGGGACTGAACCACTGCTGACTGGTGTACTCAATAAAGTACAGGTCCTGACAGGTGACGTTAGCTGTTCCAGGGGAAGAGAGAAGCGTATCTGGAAGTTTGAAGTAGTCCCCTCTCTTGCCCTCGTACGTGTAGCCGTTGATTCTGTTTGGTACCTGGCGGATGGGAGACACTACGAGGTTGGGACAGCTGTCTAAAATCAAGCTGGATGGTTGGACCTGGTTGCAGGACACTCCCGTTAGTAGCATCAAGGCAAACCGTTTCAGAAGCTCATTACACTTAGAGCAACCCCTGGTGTCCATCCTCTCTGAGTCCAGTAGCTTGCAGAAGAACTCGTACATGATTGTCTTGGATCCGGAGCTTAACTCACGAGACTCTCCCTCCTGGATGATATGCTCCATGGTGTTCAGGGACACACCCAGCTGCTCCTGTGTCAGTTCTGGATCACTGGCTGTCACCAGACGCTCCAAGATCTGGTCGATGCTCCTGTCTGAAAGATCTGTCTGAGCCTCTGCCCAGATCTCCCACAAGTCCTCCGTGGTCTCATCAACAGCGATTGTCACGTCTGCGATGCCATACTGAGTACTGATCGTAGCCTCCTGGGGGTCTGCATCGTACAGTTGGACTTGGAACCTTTTAGGGTAGGACTCAGATGATGCTGTGTCAGGAGTGAGTGTGATCTCTATTGGGGCTCCACTTCTCCCGGCTACAAACTCTAACTGTCCTTCAGCCCTCACATAGTCCCTTCCTTCCACAGCTTGGTACATGGTAACCCCGGCTACCGTCTGCGTGCCTGACTGTTGGGTCCTGTACTTCACTGTCGCCCGCTCGGTCAAGCCAAACTCCCTACTGACCATCAGCCGAACTATCCTGGATGCTGAATTGAATACAACGGAGCGGGAGTCCAGACCAAACTGAAGCAGACCGTACGGGTAGTCGCTGTTCTCCATGGTGACCTCTGAGAAGCTTGCTGCAGGGTTGATCTGTGCACCTGGTCCGACCTGGTACAGCTGGACGTAGAACATCACAGGGAACTCCGGTTTCTAATGGGGGAGATCAACGGGTAGGATGTACGTCAGGAGTTGTCATAGAAATGATGAACAGTTTTATGACCAAAGCTTATCATAATGTACCAGACTTTTCCCCACTATGCACTAGAGGTGCTGTTTGTTAACAAAGTTGTGAAAATCTGATATCTTTATATAATACTGTAATTCTTGATTTGTTAACTGTAACTTAATTTTAGCTGATTTAACAGTCACTAGTCAACCGCTAAAATTTCATCATCGCTGATATTTGATCACTAGTATTTGAGACAGTAATGTTTGTTCAAACCGTTAAAATTTAGTGCCGTGACCTACTCCATTTTCCCCAGACTGCTATATTTTCCTGCCGCTATATTAAAGTGATTTACAGTAAGCACATGGTGTACTGGATGACCAAAAATGACCTCTAGTCATAATTTTGTAACCCTCTGTACTTTATTATAATAATAATAATCCAGAAGTACATTACTGAGTATTCTAACTCTCTTGTGTTAAGCTAAATACTTGTGTAGAGAAAGCCTACGTACAAGATCATTGACCAGCTGGACAGTGATGGTACAAGTGGCCATGCCAGACACACAGAGCACATCCCCTTGCACAGCCTCCAGCTCAGACAGCAGAGACACACCATTCTTGATGAGCACCACAGATGACTTGTTGAATGTTGCTCGCCAGTAAACCTGACAAGGAAATGTACAAGGAATGTCTCAATTGTCATACTAATCAATAATATTCTCTGAAATTACATCTCTCTTATGGCTAAGACCAGATCCTGAAAAAGTAAAAACCTTGGTCAATCAAGAACCTTGAAATTAAAAACCAGAACTTACAACCAAAAAGCTAGTCAACATGAACAACTTTCAAGACACTACCGTAAATTTGATGCAGACATTGAACTATTGAATGTGGTTTGCACACTTACCCTGAGATCCTCAAAGAAGTTACTTCCCCTGTCAATGACAAGATCCACTGAGCCGGTATCATCTTCATACACCTCCTCATACAGACTCCTGGTGATGAACCCTATCTCTCCGTTCTGTCCATCATTGCCAGCAATGACTACTGTAAGATAACCCTGTAGAAGAAAAGCACACTCAGTCATTACGATTCAGAAACCTGCCTGGTTTGCACCAACAGTGCTCTTTGTTCAGTACTTCCTTCCCCATCACATTCTAATTTTGTCTGACATTATAACACCAAAGTCATGACTTATGTTTGCAACATAAAAGTATTTCAATGTTATATCGAGAAATATCTCTTGGTCATAGAATACTGGGCACTAATTTCATTCTTCACAACCATGTGTCTAAGTGTTAACGTCATCTTATGAGCATGGATGGAATCGTGTTGTACAAAATTTCAAAAGACAGAAGAAGCAATAAGAAATATTTCTACAAAAACAACATCACATTGACTACATATTTTGTGTAAAGATTATGACAATGAGTTTTAAGTGTCCTCACCTGTTCTCCATTGTCAGTGCGCGGATCTGCTACTTTGGCCCCTCCAGTTGGGTTAGTGAGGTACAGAAACAGCACTTCCGTTGGCTCAGGTATGCTGTCATCAGTGATGCTGAATGGCACAGTACTTTCCCTTTCACCCTCCTATAGGTCGAAAATTAGAAGTTAAAACAGCATGAATAAAACATTTCTGAAAACCTTTTTTGTTGAAGTATCAACATTTTGTAAGCATATATGAAATTGTGTTGTACTCAGAATAATACAGGAGAAACAGATCAAAATTAATAGAATATAAAAAAACAGCATCACTTTCACTTCACACTTTCTGTCAAGAGTATGAAAATGACTAGGTTACAGTCCTGACCTATAAGAGTTTGGTGCTAATAAACAACTGTTGGATTCTTCAATCGGTAATAGCAATGTCAGCAACAAGAATTTTCACAATGCGGATAAACAGTAGGAATACTGTCTGATCACCTACAAAAGGCAGCTGTGTACTTTAAGCACTTTGAATGGCTGTATATGTATAATTGATTCTAACCTGGAAACTCAGAGTGACGTCTAGTGCTGAGCTGTAGTCCTGGCCCACAGTAACTCTCTCCCTCAGGTCTGCTGCCATGGCGGCTTGTAGCCCAGGTGCGTCAGGGTTCTGTGTCCACACTTCCCCTCCTCCGGTGGAACGCACCGACACACTTACAGCACCAAATGTGCCACCTGATGGTCATATGAGGTAATTTTGTTGTAAACTTTCAATGAGGATAGATGCACATTGTGTGGAAAAAGAACCAGCAGGCACATGTGCTTCTCAATGCCCCCCCCCCCCTATCTTTAATGAGTATGCATTACAATACAATATAGGATGATACTGGATGCCACAATAGTCCCTGAGGCATGAGGATGGGACTAGGTAAAGGTATAGGTGCATCATTCATAGTGCTACCATCATAGTCCCCGACCCTCAGGCATGAGGATGGGACTAGGTAAAGGTAAAGACCCAGGTGCATCATTCTTAGTGCTACAATTATCTTTTGACATGGATGGATGTCTATCTACATGTAGTGGTGGAAGCATGTTATAAAGAACATTACGGTACTGTATCAAAGCACTGAGTGTGTTTTTTCTTTAAATGGGCATACTATATATTTTATAAGAGGCTTAAACAGCCAACAACCATATGGAGTTAACATAGAAAATCACATTTACAATACACAATCAACAGCAAGTTCTCATTATTATAGAAATGATGTGCAAACCTGTTCTCATGACTGTGATGTAGATGATCTTGGTGCCTGTGCCATCAGTGCTGTCCTCTGTAGTTGTCACCTCAGACTGGGTGAAGCTGAACACACCGTAAGGGTTGTCGTTCTGTTGGATGGTGATCTTAGCCACAGAGAACTCTGGGTTCAGCCGAGGGGACACACCTGCAGTAAAGGTCCACATGGTCAGCTGACAGTGAACCTAGCATCTGCTGACTGTCACAAATCTATATTTCTTAGGACAAAATCCAGATCCCGTTAATGAAGAACATTTGCCGTAAGAGATGCTGTTCAACAAGTCTTGCCCAGTGTCACTGACGAAAAATAGTGGATGCAACCTGAAACTTCTAACCGTTTCAAATTTCATCCAGCTGCTTGAGTAACTGCTTTATTTCCTAGATGTCTGAACTTAATTAACATACAAAATATCTATTCTTTTCCAACATAACAAGCAAGTTTGTTTCCACTAAATTCTATGTGTTTCTACTACTCTTTATCTAATCATCAACTTATATCACAGATAAATAAAAGTTCTCTCCAACCTGTTTCCCTGGTGCTGGGTAGCACCTCCACTGATGTGATGTTGACAAAGAAGAACTCGTCCAGTTCAGGGATGTTCAGGCTATCCTGCAGCAGAGGCACCAGGATCTGCACCGTCCTCTCTCCTGACTCCATCACAATAGACCCACTGGTGACGGGCTCAAAGTCCTGCCCTGCCACAGCTGTCCCAGATGACGTCATGTACATGATGCGGGTGTTGTTCAGAACTCCAAACTGGCGCTCAACAGTTAGTGACACCTAGAAACAACGCAAAATCAATCTTTAGCACACACAGTGTCTGAACATTTCCCTTACCAAGACTTTTCATGGAAAAGACAAAATACAAGTAGTCACTATAGCAGTCATGCAGTTTATCTGCAATAACTGTTTGATATGAAAGAAGTAGAGAAAATTAAGCATACTGAAGTTAACATCTGAAACCCATCAAACATTTTTGCAATTAGGTGCATGTACATGTATCAAAATTTTGATACTGCAAAATTCATGCTTACTTGTGCATTTCTGTAAGACAAATTAAGAAAAAAATGTATTAATGTTGATATATATGCTTACCTGCTGTTGGTTTTCTGTGACAGCTACTTCCCTTGAGTCCACTGCAAACTGTATGACTCCATTTGGCTCAATCTGAGCGACAAGACGCCCGTCTGTGAGCAATGCCTCCCCTCCGGCGGGGGTGACGGCAGTAAGTCGCACAGCAAACAGTTCTCTGGAGCCCGGGCTTGGTGACAGCTGGAGAAATGAAGAAATACATGTACAGTAATACTTTAATACTTGGGTAAAGCTGCATTATTTCACTTACCACTTAAATCTAACTGACTATTCATTGTACTTTCTAAAAAGCAGCGAGGGCAATTTCCCTCGTATGTTGAAGCTGTATATACTACGTTACAGCATTCATGTGTCTTATCACAGCCATTGAAATACTGGCTTTTCAGTAAGCCAAACTGGATCAGGTGTAACATCATTCATCCAACAACCATCTATCTCCGTGGTGCTGAATTACTTATTGTACTGATATCACCTTCTCTGTCCTTGGTGCTAAACACAACTATCACACCATCATAAGCATCTCAGTAACAAGCTTCAGCAAAATTACAGTGTCAACAGAAGGGGCCATTAAGCAATACTTCACTGCCCAGTTTAAGGACACAGCAGCCAAGCTGCAAAACACATTGGTTCTTAAACTCTGTGAAAGACCAGGCGTCAACTACTGGACTGTCCACAAGATAGTGTACTTGCTTAAAAAAAGAATCTGTCAACACAACCACAAACTCACCTGTACAATAAAGCTGCGAGTTGACACTCCATTAGGCATGGTGAGGGTGGACTCTACAGGACTGATGATGCCTGGGACGAACCCTTCAGGAAGGTTCTCCTGACTCTCAGCCTGCCAGTGAACTGTCACCTGCTTGTAGGCTCCCACCCTGGTCACTGTTAGCTCAGCCTGGAGGGTGTCTGTGCCATGGAATGGAGGGACCAGTGTTAGAAGGGTTAAAAGGAGCACATTTCACAACGCTGTCTGTTTGAAACAAGGTATACTATCTGTTTCGAATATTTCATACACAGTCAGTTCTTAACTACTAAATCCTAACACCTTTGAGAGAAAAAAATACCAATGGAAATATTTCCAAGGCAACCATGCATAGCTATCAACATAGAACATTACACAATAAGAAAAAAAGAGCATTTTGGCATCAAAGCACTGCAGCAATAAATCAAACTTGTACCTTAAAGTATACCTTAAAGTATGCATGCTTTAAGTTATGCTTAAAGATTGGATTTCATGCATTGAAGGTTCCTTACCTTCATTCACATTGACCACCAGGGACTCAAAGCCTATATGAGAGTTGCCAGCAGCCTGTGGAACAACTGCCATGGCAGTTCTGTGGTTCGGATCAATCCTTGGCAGCAAACCTGACTCTGTAAAATCACGGAAAGTTAGCACAACAACTGGAAAATTCTGCTATGTTAACTTGAAGGTTAACAGATAAGACCTTTAGAAAACTCTATGTTTCTGAAAAATCTATACTTAACACAAAAGTTCATACTTCCACAGTGCACAGAAAAACCCATTCAAGCAAGTAACTGGCTCCAATACACACCTAGTGTGCCCTGAGGCACCACATCTGTGAGGGTCACAGCAAAGGTGGATCCAACAGGAAGGAACACCCCTTCTGTTACAGGAACATCTTCTATGGCCTAGAAGGGGAAAAGTGAATAAAGATATTGTACTTTGAATCAATGTTTAAATGGATGTGAGAATTACAGTTACTGTAAAAAAAGCATTATGATATCAGGTCAGAAACAAATTTTGGTACACATTCATGCCATTGTTTTTACTAGAAAATTAACAGCTTGTAAGGAACTTAAAGTCATGTATTGGTAGAACTTACATAAGTGTCTCCATCTCCAAACCTGACTGACCCACTGGGAACAGTAGTGTAGGATCTCCCCACAGCAGCCTGTAGGAGTAGGGACAGATAAGAGACCATTTACTTTACATAATCTACATCAAAACCAGGCTACATCAAGTAGTATGCGATATGAAAAAATGCATTTCTTATTTTGTCTTCCTTTCATAAAGCATTTTAGAACAAAAAAATCAGTGTTTGTGCATGTTGCTTCCAGTTGCATGTTATCACAATAACTCAAGAAGGCTGGAATGGATTAACTTGATATTTAGTTTGTGGGTAAGTCTTAATGAGACCATGAAATTATTAGATTTTGGGGCCCCCTTGCTGTGGGCTTCTTATTGTACCGCAGTGCAACTTCTGGTTTTGTGTTCTGGACATGCTGTGGTCACGATTTTTGGGAGTTGGATAGCTGTAGTGCATAGGAAGAAGTCACATAAGTTTGGGCCCCCTGGTTTGATATATTTCACATTCCCAACATGTACAGTAACCACAAAATCTAACAACATCACTCTTGCGACTTACTTGAGAGTATGATATATCAAAGTCAACCCTGATGGTGCCAGCTGTACCCTGTAGTCTGGTCACATTCACACGGACTGCCCGGGACTGGGCGGTCATCACTATAACTGTCTGGTACTCCTCAAACACTCCAAACACTCCATGGGGGTCATCATTGGCACTGTAAAAATAAAAACAGTTGACATAATATAAAGGCAAAGAAAATCTTATCAAGATATGAAATGGGTACAGTCACATACTGTTATGGACTGTGTGAGATGCAGCAGGGTTAAAGCAAATAGTGGGCTTAGAAAAAATTCAAACTTAACCTAAGACATTTGTACAGTGCTCTGAGCACTACTGAGCACACTTTATTACAATTAATTTTTCTCGTTAACTTCAGAGATTCAAGACACTATGGGGGTCTTTTTTAACATCTCAGAGTCTATGATTTTGTTATTACGTGTTGGAAAGCTTTATTTTGAAGACTTTGGCATCTTGATATTTCAGAAAAAGGGAATAAATTGGATTTTTCCCTTTAGATTTGGATCGTGTTACATGTAAATTCAACTGTTTCACATTTGAATCTATAACAAAATATTATATGCAAGTTGTAACATATCTTAACTGTTAGCATACCTCACGAAAAACCTTGCGGTGTTCTTGTTGTTTGCTATTTCAGCACCTCCTTGCACTCCCACCAGTGCCACAGAGAAGGTCTCCTGTAGCTCAGGTACAGTATCGGCCAGCAGGGTGAAGGTCACGGCTGAGGTCGCAACACCGTCGCTGAAACTGGCAACTCCGCTGGAGGGACTGACATCTGCTGAAGCGGAGATGTTGCCACCTCCGCTGGTCTGCTGTCGGACCTCCCACATAACCTGGTTTCAAACATATCAGGTTACATGTCAATGAAGATTGGACATTCAGGTAATAAGATATGCCAAATAGCAGTTACTCAAGCAACTGAATATGATGTTTTCAAAATCATTACCAGTTGCTTGAGAGACTGCTATTTGGCAAATATCAGGTCACACTTGATAAGTTTATTTGACAACTTGGAGGTTAGAATGTATCAAATGAAGACTTGACAGAATGATGAACTTGAATATTTGTTTTCCAAAAAGTTGAAAGACATGGAAATAGAACTGCCCTTTAACCATCTTCTTGCTCGCTAAGGCATCCTCTCTTGTAGCATAAATGCACATGTAGAAGACTCATACACATAAGCTATGATACTGTCAAGAAGTATAATTTCAACGTACATAACGTCTAAGTGAGGAAAAGAGAGCAGATATCATGTAACTGAGTATGTAAAATAAGAGATAAAAACACAAACAATTGAAATATCATCAAAAACAATTGAGGCTGACTTGCCTGTATGTCTCCCATTGTCCCCAGTGTCCTCATGATGGGGAGAGTGATGGACCTCCCAGCATCAGTGGTGGGCTCAGTGTACTGTTGGTCATCCACATCCACAAACTCCACTACACCATTCGGGTCACCATGTTTCCGGATCTGCAAAATGAAAAAGTCAGTTGATAAGGTTACTTGCATGTTCGTGTGGCATCGTGTGGGACAATCGGTAGGGTGTTTCGCCCAGAACCGAGAGGTCCCAAGTTCGAAACCACTGATATGCCCCGATGTTGTGCCCTTGATAAAGGCACTTAACACGAGAAGCTGCCTAGACCCTTGCAACAGTTTCACAAAGTGCAAGTGTGGAGCAAGGATCTATCTGTTGTCCATGTGTATTAAGCAATTTCTGACCAATAAACCATTATTATTATCATTACATTTGTATATCAGTGCACCTATGGGTTAAGTCCAGGGTACAAAAAAAGACAAAGGACAATTGGTGTCATATATTACAGAATATAAGATAAAACATCTATGTCTTCACATATAGAGGATAACTCACATGACAATATAGGGAAGGCAAGAGCATTGTCAGATAGCATTCAATAGTTCACATATCATCATATGTTTCAATAAAGGACATGTACAGATTTCATGAAGAATTTTCCCACTTACAGTAAGTGTAATGTTGTCCTTTGCTTGGTCAATATCAGCCCCACCAACCACTTCATAAATGACGATGTTGAAGACCTCCTGTACTTCTGGCCCAGGATAGGGCTGGACGGTGATCTGAAAACTCTTCCTGGAAGATGGACCGCCCTCGTTGGCATTGAAGTTGAACACACCCTCCAGGACTTGTGCTGTTGGGTTGTTTGTCAGCATCAGGTCATTGGTGACCTGGACTGGTGCATCTGAATTTGGACCAAGGATTCTCCACCTCACCTGTAGAAGCACACAATGACACCATGTTTCAGCTTTTCAAGGAACTTATTATGATAATTATTTGGACAAATTTTCTACTGATTGATAATTAAACTTGAACATGATAGAGTAATGTTGTGAACTTGAAACAAAGCGCTTTGTCAGACTCTAAATTTCCAATTATAACTAGTGTTTGAACATGTTATACTTTGCTGAAGTTTAACAGAAACAAATTCATCACCATAAAAAGCCTCACCTGAATTTGTCCCAGCAACCCTTCTGACCTCTCGATATTGAAGGTCAGTGTCTCCTGTCTAGACGGGTTGTCCATGACTATCTCTGTCTCTCCAACGAACCCGACCAGACCGCTGGGAGAGTCACTCCTGGAGATGGTGACCTGTGAGGTCAGAGTTGTGCCCAGCTGGGCCCCACCGGTGGTTTCCGTAATGGTCAACTCAAACTTCTCGTCGTACTCTCTGATCAGGTCGTCGTAGATCCTAACCTCGATGAAGGCGCGATCCTGACCATCCATGAAGACCACTTCAGTACCCAGGACATCGTAGTCAGCTCCTGGTGTTGCACCGACATTTCTGGAAGTGTACTTGGCTGTAACCTGACCAAAGGTCCCAAAGTTGCGAACCACCGGCACTCGGGCAATGTTGACATCTTCTTGCACTAAAAAGGACAAATAAAAATCATCAACATTAGTGAAACATTTTGCACACTAAGTGAACACAAACGGTATTTGAAGCAGCATTTAGGAAATAACAGTTACCTGCAAAGTCCAAAGCTTCAGCTGCAAATTGAATGACACCCTCTGCATTGTCATTTTTCAGAATGGTGACTTCTACCGTCGGGACAGAACCAATGATTGGTGGAAGGTCCAGCTGAAGTCCACCTTCTTGGACACTGAAGTCAGGATCCCTGGAATGAAGAAAAAAGCATCAGCAACAAATTTAAGGTGGATTGACCAAACAACTTGTATACCGTGTAGATATTCAAAATGATCACATATTGGCTCATGTTTATAATGATATGTGGTACTCACATTGGTGCTAAGAGTTGAATGCTGGTGAGGTTGACAAAGAAAGTCTCTGGTCCTTCAGGGAGGGCATCTGGTTGTATCTGTATAGTTATGCTCTTGAACTCCTCTTGGTCATTGAAGATCAATTCTGCATATGTCAAACAAACAAAGAAATCAATCAATCAAATTGTCAATTTTCTAAAGGAATTGTCAGATACCAGCATACATGCACATACATGAGTCATGTAATATCTTATTAAGAAGCATTACACACAATCAATACACCTCTGCCCGAGCAAAACATAGAGCCTAGCAACTGAGCATGATCATGTTACCTCCATTCCTAGTCCTGTAGTCCAGTCCAGGTGTGGCAGTGCCAGGAGTGGTGCTGTATGTGATGCGTACCTGTCCCAGGGGTCCATCTCTCCTCAGGACCAGGATGACCACCTGTGGGCAACACACACTCGCTTAATCATCTGTCAATGTAGACTGATAAATTTTCTTATCAGATGCTTTCTTGGTACATTTTGTATGTGGTCTGATCATGATCTGTCTGATCTTCTCAATGTTTTGATATGATGAAAACAATTCACAGTTTGGTAGTACACTGTTTATAAAAAGCCTGTTCTTGGTGCTGAACACTATCCACACACATATACACACCACTGTCCTTGGTGCTGAACACTATCCACACAAATATACACAACACTGTTCTTGATGCTGAACACTATCCACACAAATATACACAACACTGTTCTTGATGCTGAACACTATCCACACACATATACACACCACTGTCCTTGGTGCTGAACACTATCCACACAAATATACACAACACTGTCCTTGGTGCTGAACACTATCCACACAAATATACACAACACTGTTCTTGATGCTGAACACTATCCACACAAATATACACACCACTGTCCTTGGTGCTGAACACTATCCACACACATATACACACCACTGTCCTTGGTTCTGAACACTATCCACACAAATATACACAACACTGTTCTTGATGCTGAACACTATCCACACAAATATACACACCACTGTCCTTGGTGCTGAACACTATCCACACACATATACACACCACTGTCCTTGGTTCTGAACACTATCCACACAAATATACACAACACTGTTCTTGATGCTGAACACTATCCACACAAATATACACACCACTGTCCTTGGTGCTGAACACTATCCACACACATATACACACCACTGTCCTTGGTTCTGAAAACTATCCACACACAGATACACACCACTGTCCTTGGTGCTGAACACTATCCACACACAGATATGCAATCCTGCTCTTGGTGCTGAACATTATGAACACACAGATACACACCTCTATTCATGGTGCTGAACACTATCCATTAACAGATACACACACCTGTTCTTGGTGTTGAACGCTATCCAGACACAGATACAAACCCCTGTCCTTGGTGCTGAACACTATCCACACACAAATACACACAGAGAAAGAAGAGCTTATTTGCACAGTTTGTATGCAACAACTTTCTTTGTCTAGGTACTTTCTACCATCATTATATTTCTAGAATGGCCTTACCTCTTGTAAGTCCTCTGATACTGTAACCCTCTCATGTTGGAACTCAAATCTGCCGTATGGATAGTCGCTGGCTACAACTGTAACGTCTGCTGTGTCTGAGGTCTGGTCGATCTGTGCCCCTCCCGTCACACCTGCCAGCTGCAGGGTGTAGGTTCTCCTCACCTCTGGGACGTTGTCGTCTCGGGTCTGCAGGCAGAACAGACAGGTGGCATGATATGTAAAGAAGATTTGAGGCAGACCCTGGACATCATTTATCAAATCTTTGTGGAGGGTGATAAAACCATGGACAATGGTATACCCTATAAATCAGGTTCACATTTACTTATAGCATTGACCAATCTAAATCTTTGCTATCTTTGAGAAAGGTTAGCACTACATTGCTGCAATGGGTACCACATAATGCAATTTCAGGATTCCAAAAGTGCAGAAATTAAAAAAAAGACCAGCATTGAATGTGCTCCTTTACCTAAAAGGTAGATGTACAACATATGTCTTCAAGTTTTGCTTTTCTTACACACTTGGCATTGGACTTACCTGTATGTCAAAGGTTACGTTTTGTTGCCTGTCCTGGAAAACCACTAGTCCAGACGTCTGTTGGAAAGTGTCAGCTTCTGAAGGTGTCAGCAGCCAGGTGACCTGAACAGTTCCATAGATCCCTACTCCTCTGGTCAAACTAGAAAGATAAACAGTTCAGATCTTCACTGCAACTGGCTAAGCTTGATATTTTCACAATTTTAGAGAAAGAGCAAAATCAAGAAAATATACTTCGTAATTACTTGGCAATTTCAAAGGTTGAAATCAGAAAAATGTCGCTGGGAAAAGAATGTACCTGAGACTTGCTGAGCCATCGTAGTTGTCAGCTGGTTCTCCCACAAGCACATTTCTGGATGCAGGAACAATGGCTATCAACCCTGCTGCCCCTGTATTTGGCTGGATGATCACTGTAGCACTTCCTACGGATCAGAAGAGAAAAAAAAATAAGAAAATATACAATCACTAGTCTTAACCAAGATAAATGTATATTTCCATCGGAAGGAAGAGATATCAAAGTCAATGCTTCTAGGAGTGCAAATTTCAGGTGTAACAAGGCAATTCATCATCTTATTTTGGACATTACATTTCTATGACAGTGATAAACAGTTCACCATATCTTTCACAGAAATGTTAAAGAAAGGTTGTCTAATTCCACTTACCTCTGACAGGGGAGACCTCAGCACCATTGTTGGCATTTGTGAGAGAAAGAGTGAATCTTTCCTCCCCTTCCAGGATGTCATCTGGGTATGTCCGGAGAGTAATTGTGCTCGTCATCTGGCCCTGGAACACAAGACAAATACTTCTGTTATAAGACTCTGCAACCTTGGCTGTGCATACTTAGTAAATGTTATGAACTTGACTGGCCTATTTACAATTTTCGACTTGCCACCAAGCACTGAAAAATATCTCCTCTCTATCATTTGATCTGCTGACTTGAAATTTATAAATGTTACATCAAAGGCATACATGTTGTCTGCTTAGCCTTTTGGATCAGAAAACAAGGATACATTTACTAATTACGATACTTGGGTTTCCTGGACTAAAACTCCATTTAAGGCACCCTGTAGTTTTTTTCTTCGTTTTCTGTTTGGTATGCCAAAATATCCAGACGAGTCTGGAGACAGCTCTCTATCTTCATGTCTACCTTGTCCCCCCAACGACCTGGAGGTCAAGGGACTAGGTAGGTAGGTAGGTATCCCGAAGTTTAATACAGAAGTCTTACTGGTGAGAATGTCAGGCTCCCAAACATGGGTGTCAGGTCATACTGGGCGGCACTCTCCAATCTCCAGTCCACCTGCACAGTTCCCAGCAGGCCTTGCACCCTCTCCACGGTAAACACCACCACACCAGCAGGGTCATCGTTTGTTGCGGATTCTGACACACTCTTCTGCAGTGAAGAAACGCAATAAAAATATTAAGATGTGCAATGTGAATGTGTCAATGAAGAACAAATATATTATCACAGTTGGCAACAACAAACAGGGTCATCTTTTATTGATTGAACCTTAAGTAACAAACAGGTTTTGCCATTATTTCTGTCAGAGAGGATGATGAATTTTGAGGTGAAGTCTCAGCTGTGACACACTTCCACCAATGTAACGATGGACTTGGCCTTGTACTATCCCATACGGTCACTTTTAAGTATTAGTACTCTAGGCTGTTACTCTAGCCATCTAACTACAGAACAGAAAGATCCAATGCAACATGAACCTAGCTACGCGCCGCCTCAACTCTGGTCCATTCTTTATCCGGGACCTTCCTAATCTCTCACTACAGTTCTACAGTTTCTAGGTATCCTACTACAGTTCTACAGGTTTACCGCTAGATCTGTGTCAGGGAACTGGAAGAGGCCGTAGGGAGAGTCGTTCTGCAGGATGACGGCAGTGACACTAATCTCCACCCCGAGTTTGGCACCACCAGTTGGGTTCCGCAGCTGCACGTTGAAGGTCTGGAGAACAGTGAAAATACAAGTTTGTCACACTCTATCAATGCAACTTCAAAGTGATCAATCAATTGCAAAATTAGATGGTTTATCATTGTAGAAGAAATTTTCTAAAAATTTGACAATCTAAAGAATTTGCATCCAAAGCTGTTCTTGCAGACTTACATGTGACACCTGAAGTTATTGCACTTTACAATGATCTACATTCATCATCTCAGGAATGAGACTCAGTAATACTGAATTAAAGGGCAAATTTTCCCCAAACAAGTTATTTGGAAAAGTGAAAAAAGTATATTAACAATATCATAGATTTTGATAGGACTTTAATGATGTAATATGCATCTTTAAGTATATTTTGTCTGACCCTTAAGTCTTCCCTCTTGACCCCAATGAAAAGCATCCTACAGGCTGATTTGTGCATTTCATGAATAAACAAAGGTTCTAACAAAAAACAAACACACTAGCCTTACCTCTGGAAACTCTGGGACATCATCATCCACAATGACAATGTCTATGTACTGTGACGTGCTGAGATCAGGGAAGCTGACGGTGCCCGATGCAGGCCTGTAGTCCTCGTTCAGTCGTGCCGTGTCAGGCGAGGCCACCCAGTCCACACTGACAGGACCAAACATCCCCACAACTCGGATCACCTGGAGACGCAGGATACTGGCAGTCCCTGCTCCTTCATAGGTCTCCACGTGGCCATCTGCATTCTGTGAGTAAAGCAAATAATTCACACATTCAATTAACTCGTGTTCAACTTGGTGTTATAGTTTGGTGTTCCTTATTGTTAAAAGACATCATGTTTACAAAATATATCATGCCACCGTTTCTATCTGATGACCTTATCGTAAACAAGGAATGATGAAATTGAATGCATATTGATGTCCAGGTACGTGAATTATATAAAAATCCTGTTATTAGTAATGCTGCCAATAAAGCAAAATTTAAAAGAATATCCAAATTTTGATTGTCTTGATCTCAATCTATCGCTTAAAAGGATATAAAAATGTAGAACCTGCCTTTGTGACATTGAACTGAAGGTAACCCTGGGCATCGTCATTCTCATCAATGATGATCTCAGCAAACTCCAGTCCAGGCCTGCGGATGCCAGGTCCATAGTCAAAGGGACTGGAGCCCAACAACTGCACAGACGTGATGTTCATCAGGAAAGTCTCATCACCCTCGGGGGCATTGTCCTTCAGAGCAAAGATAAACACTGGGATTAAACAACACTAAAAACAAGATTCATGTTATCAACAGCACTAGACTGTTATAAACATAACTTTTTTCCAATGCATTCACTCTTTCTCTCTAGTTTTATGCAGGTTTGTCGAAGGTATCATAATGTGATTTTCATCTCTAACTTTGTGATCCGCAGTTTCAAGAACTTTGCAGATGTGCACATTAACATATCCACAGCACAAGGTGATGCCCCATCTATTTGGTGAAACACAGATGCATGTGCCCTTGAGTTCATGGCTTTTAGTTATCATTAATATTGCAGTAAATGCTATACATGTTTTGAAGATATAAAATAAAGGACTATTTCTTCCAAGTTTGTACAGTACTGATGACTCAATATCCTTGTCCTAAAAAAACAGGGCTACTATCATGGTTTCAGTAGTTTAGGTGATGTGTGACAGTGTGAGGTATGTAGTCACAGAGATGATTATGCTGTTATGCAGTGCTGGACATGTGCATTGATACAGAACTTTCCTTACCTGTCCATATTCCTATACATTCCATGGTACAGATGTTGGTACAAGAAAGAGAAAAATAAGCCAAAAGAATGGGACGACATATGAATGACATTCAGCAAGCATTTGTTACTGTTTTTTTGCAACCTGACAAACTATGGAATATTTTTCCAAACATTCTACAGAGAAACTGCATTTAAGTGCTAAATAAATTGGGTTATTTGTCTAGTCTAAAGGTGCCTTTTGAAGTTAGACCATGGTTAATGACAGCATCACATTTGGTAATAGACATCTATAGTGCAATCAAGGCTGCTCCAGCTTTAAAGTTTTTTTCAGTCCCACTCATTGTTTGGGAGCCCATGTTGGTACTTTGCATTGTTAAATCTGTCACCTTAAGCTCACAAATATACATTTTTCATCAATTTCATCTCATTATAAAAGTTTAGACTTTTGCATGGACGGGATGAAATTTTTGTCATTCCCAACAAGCAAGTCTCCATCTCAGAATGGAGGGACGGGTCCTGGAGACAGCCCCTGCGTGCAATTTTCTTTCACATTTACATTCCTGTAGTTTAATACGAGTGTCATTTTGTACAGATTGAGGTCAAGAGTACTTATTGAGTTGCGGCACTTACCGGTAGGATGTCCACAGTGACTGTAGCCTGTGTGATGTTCTCTCTCATGATAACTGACCCACTCTTATACACATAGTCCTGCCCCGGTGTGGCCAGGTTAGACACAGGCAGGTTCAGACCACTGGCACTTGCAGTGCTAGGGATGAGAAAATGTCAAATCTCATAAAAGGTTACGAAAAGCAAATTCTATAGGCAGGACAATTATTTAGAAGATTTTAGAGCATATACAGGTGTGTATGTAGGTTAATTTCTGGCCTATTTGCAACCATTATTCATCGCTATTTGTTGCCACTTTTGCTTACTTTAAAACTTCTTAACAAGTCATCAACTTCAACGAAAACACAGTCTAAGTTACAGATGATATCTCTAATTTCTAATTAAGGACCTAGATAAGATACCTGTAGGAGATCTGGAGATCCCCCAGTGTGCCCTGTTCTCTTCCTATGGTCAGGGTGACTGTTGATTGTCTCTCTGTTTCAGGAACAATCACTCGGAGAGAGTCAGACGTCCAGCCCACCACACCATGTGGTGAGTCATTGGGAAGGATGGTCAGCAGAACAGAGGACCTCTGTGGATTAAGCTGTGAACCCCGATCTAGCAGGTAACAAAAAGGCAATGATTAATACATTTCAGAAACATGCATTTTGTGCTATTCATGTGTAATGATAGGTTTATTAGGAATTTACATCATGCAAACTGTATCTTTGTTATATATTTTGTCTGACCCTTACATCTTCCTCATGTTCTCAATGAAAAGTGGCCTGCAGACCGATTTGAGCTTCTCATGAATAAACAAAGGTTCAAACAAACAAACAAACAAACAAACAAACAAAACAACTCTACTGCAAGAGAAAACACTGCACCTTATATTGGTGACATTCCTTCAAAAAGACAAGTGATACTTTGTATTTACCTGGTCTTTGACTTCCAGATTCAGTGATGTTTGTAAGGGTGATGACATAAGACTCAGCCAGTTCCGGCAAGGTGTCTGCCAAGATGGACAGGGTCAGCACACTGTACCGTTCTCCATCCAGGAAAACAACCTGAAATATGTACAGAAACACATTAAACATCCTAGGCAAAAATGCCTCCATTTATGTTATAGATACCAGCTGGGTGATGGTCAAGGAGTGTTACCCCTGCCAATTGAGGAGCCAAAAGCCATAAAGCCAGCCATAAGCCACCTGTGCCACCTATACCAAGACGAAACCCCCATGCTTGAGTCCTCAATCTACTGAGGTTTGGCACATAGACAAAGTAGAAGATACAGTATCAGCCAGACATTTAAGAAAATATCACCACCAAAGCAAAGACTCACTGCTGAAGTTCAAGAAAATACGCACAACTCTAAATTGAGATTACTAGGACAGACACTGATGTACACACCTGTCCTGACACTGGGCTGATATCAGCTGCAGCGTCCTGTGAAGCCTCCCAGTTGACGATGACCTGCCCCACAGTTCCCTGCAGACGTTCCACAGTCAGACTCACTGTGTTGTCACTGGCAGTTTCCTCTGCCTCAGTCTGCAACTGATCCTGTAACAGAGTAATGTTATGGCATTTGTAGAAAAATTCAAAGTGATCTTGAACCGATTTAGCTCACTGGAGAGCTAATCTTCAACCAGTCATGACAGAGAAGACAGATGCTACACATAGTATTTACAGGTTCCTTGTACTGGATAAATTCCCCCTAGCTCTTTTGGACAAGCACAATGAACAGTGGACCAGTACGGCAGACTGCAAAAATCTTCCAATAGCCTGAATATTGGGTGAATAACAGTCAGGATTTGAACTCAAAATATTCTTTGTCCATGCAGTGGCAGGGTTGCTAACCAATGGACTTCATACAATACTATAACAACCAATTGTGATATTTTTTTCTCTGCCTAGCACTGTGCCTCAGCTTAGCAGCTGTCCTTTGCCAGGCCCTGAAAAGTATCACTGAGGTGACGATTGATACAGTTTGTGAAAATTCTGGAAATCAGCACACTCATGTCAAGGATACAATTGTAATTATGGAGTCAAAAGCAGCAATATACAATCATGTACCTCCACAAATCCTATTATTCCGTGTGCGTTGTCATTGGACAGGATGGTGACAGTCACTTCCCCATAGCTGCCAATCTCAGCCCCGCCAGTCGGATCAGACAGCGTGACGGTGAACGACTCGTCGCTCTCAGGGATCTCATCATTGACGATGGGGACGATCACAGTCAGAGTTCTCATGTCGGGTTCAAAGGTCAGCTCTCCCGACCTGTAAATTTGTGGGTGATAAAAGGGGAATTTCAGGTGGACATTTTAGCACATACTGAGAAACAGTGATAAAAATTGCCCCCAAGAAACAGCAAAATATACAAGGCATAATTGCATACATCTTTTAGCATAACATTATTGTGAACATCAGAAGTTCAACCAAAAAGCAAAATTGTTTTCATTTCATCCCAAATTTACAAAGTTCCATCATCACATAAATGCAACACAAATCCCACAGCTACATACATTGTACTTAAAGCATTGACATCTCACCTTGCTATAAAGTCAGACCCGTCCCCTGTAGTTGTCACTTCAAAGACAGAGGATGTGAGTGACATGGATCCATCACCATAGTTAGCACAGGCCAGAAAACTTGTACTCCCACCATTGTAGGTGGGGGCAATGACAGGGTACAGACTGTAGCAGGGTGGGCCATCCAAGAGCTGTACAAAGTTGGAAAATTGATTAGACATCTCTGAATAATAGTTATGGTTGTAAATCATGTACATGTAATAGGTAAACACACAAGAGAAAATTCAAATTTTTCAATGGTGTTTTATGATAAGGTGGATACAGACATGTATATGGACAGTGTGTGGACCCTTTTGTAAAAAGAATATGAAACATACCTTTGTAAACAAGTTGTCAATGCTGTTCCAAACAAAGATTTCAGAGTCACTGTCTGTGTTGGCAATAACCAAGTGTTCTGGAAGTAAAAAGAAACATTGCATTAGATCATCTCTCATTTCAGTGCAGCCATTGTTAAAAGGAAAGAACAAATTGTCATGAACTAAAGAAAATGGGACCTTACCCAGTCCACTAGGTGCAGCATACACCTGGGCAGCCTGAGCGCTGTAGGTGTCGATGTTCTGGTGGACTAAAAACCTGGATGACTGAGAGTCAAACCTGTACACAATGGAAGTCACTGACGTTGTGCCACCTGCAAAACCAAAAAAACAAACACTTGAACAATGAAACCCCATTTCTATCTACTCCTAGTGTCATCATTTATCAAATTTTACTCTAACTGGATTTTTTTCTAAACTGAACCAAACCAATACATGCATCATCAATACTCAAAAGCCACCGTTTGTATTTACAGTATTTTCAGCACCAAGGACAGTGCTACTTATCAGCTAGGCGTTTATGTGCTATCTCGGACACCTACCGTTGTCTCTGCTGTTGGTGAACACCACATAAGTGTCACTGTTGATCTGGAATGACTCCACATCTGTTGCTCCCAGTGTGTTGATTGTCTGGGGGTTACTTGTGTCAAAGCCACTACCCCCCCAACGATATATCGCAGACCTGGAAAGATACATGTAATCAAGTAAAACAAGTCTAAACAAAGTTCATTGTTGATGATTGTTTTGTTGCATGAAATGTCGATATATCATTATGTACCTGATAAAATCCACATTATCTTATAACAAGCCATACCATCTAAAATCTGATAGAGATCCAAATGTAGCAACATGGGACTTACGTGATCTGGAAATTCTGTTGTGACGAGTCATAGTGGTTGGCAATAGCCAGGTACAGCTGGTTGCCAATCTGGAAAATTTCTAGTGCAGATGCTCCAAACGTTGGAATGCCCTGAACAGGTACGAACTGGCCTGCTGTCCATTGAAACACCTGTGGACAAATGAGAGCAGAAAATGTCAAAAATCATTTCACCAAGGCAAGGCTGGCAAAAATGTTCATTATGTTCTGATGTTGATTTATGGACAGTCTTGTAGCCATTAAGAGCTAAAATCTTAATTTACTACTGTTATAATATTTACAGAGAATTCTTTACAATAGATGCCATTGAAAGTACCTGTGAGTTGATGTTGGTCTGCTGTGCATTGTCCATGTAGTTTGCCACAACGAGGTAGTGGGAGCCAGCTGAACTAAAGTAAGCAATGTCTCGTGCACCAAGGGTATTCATGTTTTGCACCTAGGAAAGAAGACAAGCACATTCCTGAGTATCATTTTGAAATTGAAATGTTTGAAGACTTAATAATGAAAAAACATGTAGTCTAGTAACTTTCATTTCAAGGATGACAAAACAACAATCTAATAGATGTAAAGGCTAAGGGTACTTGAAATGTATCCATTCAGGATATAAATAACATAGCTCCATAAAATTTGGATATCAACATATCTACATGTACTGTGAAGACATTTCATACCACAAGCAGTGTTCCGTTAGAAGTGACGCGGTATATCCTGGACATGGCCTGGAAGCGACCGGCGCTGCCGTAGTTGGCTACAGCCAGGTACCAGCTCCCATCTATGGAGAACGATGTGCAGCTACTGCCACCATCAGTCTCTATGGACTGTAAGAAAATGTAGACATTGACAGGGGAAAGTTCAACGTGAAAACCAGGACATAGATGACATATGAGTTGCTACTGATAGAACTGTAACAACATGCCAAAATCAACAGCATAATCTCCCTGCATATAATGTATGGCTCTGACTAAACGTAGTTCCTGATTGTCTATTTGCTTCATTTGTACAACTTTTAAGAAGCATGCTTTTTCACTGAATGACTACCATGCTTAAGGAAATAAAGGCATCTAATGAAGAAAATATACCAAAAATTCTATTTTTCTATTCTTTATTTTGTCAAGATAAAGACAATACATGCAGCACCTAAGCAAAATACTTTAGGATTGTGCTGGGGAAGGTAGAGACCAATGAATGAGTACCAATTAGACATGCAAAGACAAACATCTGCTTTTAGACTTACAACATCAAGAGAAATACTTACTTGAACAGGTACAAAGACCCCCTGCCACTTGTATAGTGTAGTAAGAGTAAACTGTGTCTCATCTGATGAACCATCGCTCCCAACTGGACTGGACAGAGCTCCCTTCTGGTCATCACTGACCACCACGAAATAAGTGTCACCGTTGACGGTGAAGGTGTGGAAGTCTCTGATGCCCCTTCCTTGAAAGGCCTGGGAAAGTGCAAGGACTGTGTCGCTTCCAGCTAGAACAGATAAAATGGACACATCTAACGTGCGATAGTGAACTGTTTTTCCTCTGATCATGAATAGTCAGAGACAGTTGTCAGTGAAAGTTCAAACTAAGACATAAATCATATTGCTTCATTAATCATACATGCACATCTAGACCTAGCATTTCCAGTTCCCTCTTTCTCATTTAAACCCACCAAAAGACACCTGTTTTGCCCTAGTTGTATAAGGTCATTGTCTAAATGATGACATGTACAGAATGTTAGGTCAAGTATCAAAGCTGTACTAGCTGGGATGTAGCTTATAAAGTTAAATCATTGTACAAAATGTAATCAATTATAATGTCTTACCTGTACTGACAGCCGACACACCCCTGGTCTGCCACCTCACAGACACAGTTCCCAGCATGCCTTTGGATCGCTCCACCTGTAGGCTCACAGTGCCGACATCTTCCTCCACTTCCAACACAGATGTCCTGTCAAGGTTTAATCAACATTCAGTGAATCTGCCTCTAACTTTTCTCCAAGGTAGACGTGCAGATTGTAAAGAAGATTTTGATTGAAATAACTTCAACAATGTCTTGCAGGTATAATATCAATTCATTTCTCCAAACAAGGTAAAACTTATTACTGTCAATATTATTTCTTCCAAACAACTAAGGCAAGTTGAGATCTTTTACCTGTTTGGAAGATTTGAAGGATAGATATCAATCCTTCCGTAGGGATAATCATTCGCCTCCACAGTGATGTAGACTGTTGTCATGTCTGACAGCTTGGCTCCTCCACTGGGGTCCACCAGAGTCACCACAAAAGTCTCTGCAAACTCAGGCAGATTGTCCATCACAGCTGAGATCTCCAGAATCTACAGAAAGAAAATGAAAGCAAACATGTTGGTACTTTATCAAAATGAGGACACCATGATGATGCACATACATATGCTTTTACTGATCCCCTTCTTTCATCAATACAAAACTTCTTTAAAAGATACAGTCCACAAAGTACAGAAGC